>NW_017109244.1:0-203 GCF_001263275.1 Habropoda laboriosa
ACGGTTCGTGTACCAGAAAAGTAAGATTTTGAGGAGAAGCGAGAAATCTTGTATAGTGCTTAAGTATGCGCAGTGTTATTATTGGGGAAGGTGGTGTATATGTATAATACGAATGAAATGTAGGAATGAGTATTTTGAGCACACATTGGTAAAGTAAGATTTCGAGGACAAGTGAAGAATGCGAAGTGTGAAAATTATCGTTG
>NW_017109245.1:0-203 GCF_001263275.1 Habropoda laboriosa
CTTCTTCATTTCTCTCGCCGGACGGTATATATTATTTTCTTATCGTTTCTCTTCTGTTCAAGAGCGAGACGAGGGAATTTTGGAAAATTTGTGGGAGACTGGGTGGGTACCTTAGAGTGGTTAATGAGAGAAGAGAGTGTTTGGGAAGATGGTGATTATCGAGAGATTGGGGAACTGACGAATTCAGAGGTTAGGTGTATTTG
>NW_017109246.1:0-203 GCF_001263275.1 Habropoda laboriosa
TCGCTTCATCAGGGTTCGTGAAACACACCGATAGCAATCTTTTGTTGTAATTCGTGTTTGGAAAATGGTTACAACACTGTTTAACCAATTTCACTGGAGATATTACAGCTAATGACGAGTCGCAGTCGTAAAATGTGAAAAGGCCTCGGTCTGATCGGTTATCCAGATTGTAAAATTCATTAATCACATTTGGCCGTCAGACC
>NW_017109247.1:0-203 GCF_001263275.1 Habropoda laboriosa
TCGATTGCTGCTAATTAACCCCTTCGTGTTGTAGTATGTACGGGGACGATTGGTTGGACGATGCGGAATTCGATTGATGGTTGAAGTTTTTGTTTGAATTATAGGGAGATCTGTATCGAGACTTGGGTAGGGAATGAAATTGTTCGCGGTTGTTTTAGGCTTTGGTGTTTAACACTTTTGGTGGTAGCGTAGACTAGAGTCTA
>NW_017109248.1:0-203 GCF_001263275.1 Habropoda laboriosa
CGTTTATTTCGTCCCATTTCCACTTATTCTCTCCACGTGATTCTAGCGAGGTGTGTTAGCGTTTACGACCGTTGTTACGTGCTTTGGAGAATTTTCACGTTCTCTCTGGTTCAGTGTGCAGAAACGAGGGAAGGTTTCTGATTGATTGGAAAAGAGACGCTGGACTTTTGTAGGGAAGCAGCGAAGTATCGGGTGTGTTTGAA
>NW_017109249.1:0-203 GCF_001263275.1 Habropoda laboriosa
CGCGTCAGACACGTTTGCCAACGGAAGGAAATCGCGCCAAGGACAAGTGAACTTCGAGGAATTCACGTGAACCACTAGAATATGTTCCTTCTCGATGCCTGAAACAGAAACCGAAGGTAAAAACACGAGAAACAAAAGACAAAAGGAAATAAAACAATCACGATAGTGTAACCCTGCCGGCGCATCATTGAGTCGGCAACGGA
>NW_017109250.1:0-203 GCF_001263275.1 Habropoda laboriosa
TTATTTTTTTCATATACGAATCTTTCGGCTCCGTCGATTATTTTCGCCCGGCGCATATACGCACATAAACTTTGGTACCGTATTCTATTGTTCCCAAAGATGTAAAAAGAAACACAGTATTGATAGCCTGGAAATACTAAAAAACCTTATTATTGCAAGTGAAGAAATTCGAAATACATCAGAAATTTTTGAACGTCTTCGAC
>NW_017109251.1:0-203 GCF_001263275.1 Habropoda laboriosa
TCTTGAAAAAATTTGGAAGAAACAAAAATGATTCATTTGCCCTTTAAATCTTCGAAAAAAAAAAAATAGCAGAAATACTAACATTTTCAGCTGTAACGTCGAAAGTATTGAGATTTTGGAGATGTTCGGAGAATTGCCTAGAAATATTCGGAGAAAATGAAGTGTGAGGTTAAACGAAAATTATTCAGTTGCACTTTAACGTC
>NW_017109252.1:0-203 GCF_001263275.1 Habropoda laboriosa
AGAGGAAACAGTCATTTTGCAGTACTGCAAAACGTCTTTGTAGCGAGAAAACAGAAGTATTACTGTTTATAATCGTTTAATCACGATTTTTGTGGCGAAACATGTAAAATAAATAGAAAACAGACGTCAGCAGTACTGCGAAACGTGGTTTGACGCGAGAAAACAGCAGTATTACAGTTTATATTCGTTAAAACACGATTTAC
>NW_017109253.1:0-203 GCF_001263275.1 Habropoda laboriosa
CAGGAAACACGTTAATCCCAGAAAGAAAGCAAGCAAGTTCTTTTTCAACGTGAAACACGTTGCGCGTGAAAGTAACGTTGGAATTCAGAACAAAATTCGATTTTCAGTAGAATCAGGGTCCAGTTATGAGCGTCGTAACGTTATGTCAATATACTCGGATGTAGGATAGACAAAGACTTTCTCTCAACGCTTTCCCTGGTCCG
>NW_017109254.1:0-203 GCF_001263275.1 Habropoda laboriosa
ATACTGCGGTTTGTTCGCTACAATCACGTTTTGCAGTACTGCAAATGACTGTTTTCTCTTTATATTGCATGCTTCTCCACGAAAAACGTGTTTCAACTAATATAAAATGAAATACTGCTGCTTTCTCGCGACATAGACGCTTGCATTACTGCAAACGACTGTTTTCTCTTTATGTTGCATGCTTCTCCACGAAAAACGTGTTT
>NW_017109255.1:0-203 GCF_001263275.1 Habropoda laboriosa
ATTACATTTTATATTCGTTAAAACACGGTTTACGTGGCGAAACATGGAAAATAAAGAGAAAACGGTCGTTTGTAGTACTGCATAACGCGGTTTGTCGCGAGAATACAGCTGTATTTCAGTGTATATTCGTTAAAACACGATTTACTTGCCGAAACATGGAAAATAAAGAGAAATCAGTCGTTTGTAGTACTGCAAAACGTGGG
>NW_017109256.1:0-203 GCF_001263275.1 Habropoda laboriosa
CACTCCATTGTAATCGGTACCAAAAAAGGGTAATATATCGATGGTCACATTTAGTTTTAGGAATTATGTTTAAAGTCGAAATATTTACTTTCTGTATTTGCCCCCACCAAAGTTGTTCGAAAATTCGACGCCGATGTCCAGAATGCATAGCAGAATCATAATCTATTTTGATTACGAGTGTCGCACCGGTACGTTACGTGAAA
>NW_017109257.1:0-203 GCF_001263275.1 Habropoda laboriosa
CTCCATTTTCGAATAATTTATTCGTTACAGAAATTGTTCAGGTGTATGAAGAAACGGTAGTCTATTAGGGAAAGGTCGAACGAATAGGGGAAGATCTAGCAAAATTCCATATCCTTCAGCGTGGATTGCTTTCGATAATTTTTTCTCAAAACGTTAACATCGATGGCCCTATCTAACCTTCCTCTTAGCTCACTTCCCGCTAA
>NW_017109258.1:0-203 GCF_001263275.1 Habropoda laboriosa
GAACCGACCGTCTGCATAGAAATCTTGTTATCGCGCCGTGTCCGATACATCTGGCGTTTTCGGCGAACCAGGAGAAACGTACGATTCGAAAGATCGGTCGACAGGGTGGCCACGATTGGATTTCTCTTCTGGAACACTCCAGACAGCTGTCTCGTTATGTGCGAGGAAATCGGATCGGAAACGTTACTAATGCAATTTGCACT
>NW_017109259.1:0-203 GCF_001263275.1 Habropoda laboriosa
GTGATAATTGACGTATAACGAATAACGTGAAATTTCATTTCACGTCTAAATAATTACAAATTTCATCCAAGACTTAAAACAACCCTTATTTCTTACAACACAAAGAAAATTGTCTTCGTGGTAGGTATTGCTGATAACAATTCTACAATATCAAGTTAATATCTTCCGCTACGGTGTACGTTAGCGAATAGTTAGAACATATC
>NW_017109260.1:0-203 GCF_001263275.1 Habropoda laboriosa
GGTCCGCTTATATGTACCTACGAACTGTTTACCCTACTGTATTGCAGTGTGCAGACTCGAAGACGAACACCAGACACATCTGGTGGAAGTCCTAGTGTCTTCGTCTAAAAGAGACATTTTTATCCTCGCTCGATTATTTCTACAGGGTGTTCTTAGAAATAATCCAACAATCACCTTCGACGTACTCGCATTTAACGCTGATA
>NW_017109261.1:0-203 GCF_001263275.1 Habropoda laboriosa
AAACGTAGAGTGCGTCACGAACGATTGACGACTTTGTGTCTAAGACTCGATTTGGACTTGAAAGGGCTGGAGAGTGGTCTTGTTCGCACGAGTGACTGTTTGCGAATTGTCTCGAGTCCCGAAAATTTACCGGAGTCGCCGTGACTCCCCCGCCAAGTGCCAGAAGGCACGCTGATTGGTTTTTCACGTACGCACAAATTACC
>NW_017109262.1:0-203 GCF_001263275.1 Habropoda laboriosa
GTATTTTCCCCCACCATCGTAGTTCGGAAATTCGACGCCGATGTCTGGAATGCATAGCAGAACAGTGCGCCATTTAGAGGACGTGAATCGTCCCAGTATGATATGAGAAGGTTGCACACAACTACTATAACCATATGCGGCGTTATATGTGTATATTCGCTTGGTTTAACAGTAACACGGCAATCGTGTGAGATATTGAAGGA
>NW_017109263.1:0-203 GCF_001263275.1 Habropoda laboriosa
AGACGTAACTGGACGTGACTAGGCGATAACAACCGCGATCTTATTGTCGGATCGACGGCTTACCGACGCCTAATTATCGCGGGAATAATAAGCAGGTATAGCTGAGAAGGTGCACAGGATTAAGCTACCTGGCCGGTTTGTCACGTGGCGTGTGTCTCTATCTTCCTGCGAATCGACCGGGTTTTATCGGAGCGTCGACGATG
>NW_017109264.1:0-203 GCF_001263275.1 Habropoda laboriosa
TTCCAATAGATCAAACGGTTCCCGTGTTACTGTTAAACGAAGAGTATATACACATATAACGTCCCTCATGGAGATAGTTTTCTTCGCGATATTCACGTAGCGTACCGGTACGATACTTGTACACTAAATGGAGTACATTTCTGCTATGCATTCTGGACGCCGGCGTCGCATTTTCGATTTACGATGTGGGGGAAAATACAAAT
>NW_017109265.1:0-203 GCF_001263275.1 Habropoda laboriosa
CCGTACGCCATTTGGAAGACGAGAATTGTCACAGTATGATATGGGAAGGACGCGAAGAACTAAAAAACCGTGTGCGACGTTACAGGTGTATATTCTCTTCGTTTAACATTAACATCGGCACCGTTTGAGATTTGTATAACAAGCACACCTTTATATTCGGTACCAAAAAAAGGCATGATTTCTTTGGGAACAATTATTTGTAG
>NW_017109266.1:0-203 GCF_001263275.1 Habropoda laboriosa
ACTCTTTTTCACTCTCTCTCACCCTCATTCACTGACTCACGCACACACACTCTCTCTCTCTCTCTTTCGCTCACTTACTGACTCAATCACTCTTTCACTCTCTCTCCATCGAGAGGAGGCGGTTTCTCTACGAGAAGACCTCTTCCAACGGCTATTCCAACCCCTAAAAATACCAAACACCAGTGTACACCGTGATACACCGC
>NW_017109267.1:0-203 GCF_001263275.1 Habropoda laboriosa
AGCAAAAAGCGGCAAATTATCATACTTCGAGCAACCTCTACCAACCGAAAAAAAAACCTCTACAAACTCCGTCAACGTCAGGATGATCCGTTAAATTACCAGTGAAATTATCACAATTACACCTTATTAAATAATAAAGTTCTTCAACCATCTCAGATTGCTGATGCATCTCGTCGGATGGCAGCACCGGCACATCTGTAACT
>NW_017109268.1:0-203 GCF_001263275.1 Habropoda laboriosa
GGCAATTTGAAAATTTCATTTAGTCAAAAAGTTGTTTTTTTTCTTCTAAATCGAAATTTTCATTTCTAAACTTTGAAAATCATTTGTGATCAATTTTTTCTAATAGATTATTTTCCCCGTAAACAGAGACTTTGTTTGCCGTTTCACTGGTATTTTTCCCTTTCTGTTAAAAACATCGATTGCCGGAAATCTACTCTATTTTC
>NW_017109269.1:0-203 GCF_001263275.1 Habropoda laboriosa
TTATGAAGTTTGATTGCTCTCTGACGTTCTCGTTTAAAATCTTATCGATTTCATTATCCTAACCTCAAACTTCGTAATACGATCTTAACCTCAAATTCGAAAAACAATTACATCTATTAAATCTCTATATCGCAATATTACAAATGTATTGTACGCTAGTAAAAGATAATTTGTTTTTTATGCTAATCCTTTCAGTTCACAAT
>NW_017109270.1:0-203 GCF_001263275.1 Habropoda laboriosa
CAGTATATTAAAAAGTATTTTTTCACTACCTAACGGAATAAATTCCAGTGTAAACCTTTTTCATGAAAAAAATTGATACAACACACGATAAGTGACAAATTCAATTTTTTTTTTTCAAATTTCGTCTTACACCAATTTCATAATCACCGACACAATTGAGGAAGCGGTTAATCCTCCATAATGCAGTGTGATTCGAAAATTAT
>NW_017109271.1:0-203 GCF_001263275.1 Habropoda laboriosa
TAACGTACGTGATAAACGTTGGTCCCGCTTAAGATTCCTGCTTAACTTGTGTAGGAATGCCTGGTGCTCGAGTATTATAGGCGTGCGTGTAAAACTCGCCAAAATGGTACACCGATGACAGACTGAACGTGACAGAATTGGGGAAATGGTGGAATTCGTAGAAAATTAAGCGATTAAAATTTTTTTTCTCAAAATATTCTTCG
>NW_017109272.1:0-203 GCF_001263275.1 Habropoda laboriosa
TTCTTATTAATACACAGCGACTCCCACTAATATTCGACACTCTTTAGAACAGTGCAACTCTTTAAAAATTGGACTTAACGAATTGAGCTTCTTCGAGAAGTTAGAAGGATTAGCATACTAGATGCCGCGTGCGAAAAAAAATTGCAATTCGTGGAAATCGCGTAGAAAATTGTAAAGGTCACATTTAACAACTTCTTTATCTG
>NW_017109273.1:0-203 GCF_001263275.1 Habropoda laboriosa
ATCTAAGAGTCGATTACAATTCGAAACTCACGAATTTTAATGCAAGAATTGAGAAATTTCCGACTTTAGTTACTAAACTGGATTTCCCTGCGAATTACACACTGCAAAAATTAATAAAATTTCAAACCATTTTTCGATCAAATTTCAATTCTGTGTCCTGAAAATTTTATAGTAAAATGATAGTTTGAATGTGAAATTCTTTT
>NW_017109274.1:0-203 GCF_001263275.1 Habropoda laboriosa
AATCTATTTTTTGAAACCGATGTGTACGCTTTCCTTAATTAATCGCAAAATGCTACCAAACACAAACGTTTCATTGGTATGGAATAGTTATAAGAATTCATAAAAAAAAAAATGGTGGCTTTATGGAAATTTCGGGCACTGTACCTTCAAACCCACTAAATTACATCGTGGGATTCATGTCAGACATTCCCTTGATACGAAAT
>NW_017109275.1:0-203 GCF_001263275.1 Habropoda laboriosa
AATGCGCCACGCACGACCGTCTTTCGTTCGTTCTTCCTTTCCAGGCCATTCCTCATCTCTCCCCACATTCACTCTTTCGTACCAAAAACCCCACACTATCATACAGTGTATTCGAACTCGTGGCAAAATAGTAAACATTCTGTTAATTCTATTTTTTTTCTGCTCTTGTTTCAGTTGCTTTCTTGTCTTCTTATCTAGAATCT
>NW_017109276.1:0-203 GCF_001263275.1 Habropoda laboriosa
CGAGGCAGTGGGACGCGCTGCATCAACCGGGGAACTTAATTTTTAAGTTTTCAGCAAAAGTGTTGCTCAACTTCAGCCTGTAAGCTGTTCCTCGTCGAGTGCTCTTTTGTCCTCTTCCTGCCGGGCGCCATCTTGTCTAGCGCTGGGTATTCGTTCGCTTGTCTAAGAGCAAATATTCGCCGGTACAGAGGGTAATTAGGAAT
>NW_017109277.1:0-203 GCF_001263275.1 Habropoda laboriosa
AGATGTATTACTTAGGTGCCGTCATCCTTGGTCGCTTCGATATCAACGGAAGGAACGAAAAATATGCGCGATCGGTTAGATTTTCGGGAATACCGAAATGCAGAAGCTTTCTCAATCAGAAGTAAAGGAGAACTGACGTGGTGCAGCAGACTTCGAGAAACAGTTTCAAGGAAACTGCTATTCAAAATATTTAGACAATTTAC
>NW_017109278.1:0-203 GCF_001263275.1 Habropoda laboriosa
TTCGGGCGTCACACTCATATACAGGGGGGCAATTAGAAAATCATGTTGTATTCGTCACCTCATCACCAACATAGACAACTTTTCACTTATAGTGGGGATTTGAGATTGAAATGGACTAAATTAGCACCTCAAATAAAAATTCTTTGCAGCAGACATCAGGCTCAAGGATCATATTAACTTGGACTTTTTTTTCTCAAGTTGAG
>NW_017109279.1:0-203 GCF_001263275.1 Habropoda laboriosa
GCGAATTGACTCTCTCCTCTTTATTTTGCATATTCCGCCACGTAAAACGTGTTTTAACGAATAAAAACGGAAATACTGATGTATTCTCGCGACAAACCACGTTTTGCAGTACTGCTGACGTCTGTTTCCTCTTTATTTTACATGTTCCGCCCATCTAAAACGTCTTTTAACAAATATAATCGGAAATACTGCTGTTTTCTCGC
>NW_017109280.1:0-203 GCF_001263275.1 Habropoda laboriosa
ATGACGTAAAAATGGTGATGAATCTAAGTGAGAACAAGCTTGAAGTAACAAGATATTGATTGGGTTCCTTTGTAACAGTGGAGGTTAATTAAGGAGGGTAATACACGTGTACCTGTATAAAAGCAGCGTGGGAGGAGAAGCTGAATAGTCCTGGAGGAAGAAAATTCAAATCTGTACAGGTTATAAAATGAAAACAATACGAA
>NW_017109281.1:0-203 GCF_001263275.1 Habropoda laboriosa
TGGCCACGTAAACGTGTTTTCAAGAAGAATAACTGCAAAACTACAGTTTACACGCGACAGAGAAGTTTTGAACTACTGCAAACGAGTGTTTTCTCTTTATATTGCATGTTTGGCCACGTAAAACGAGTTCTAACGAAGAGGAACTGCAAAACTACAGTATACGCGCGACAGAGACGTTTTGAGCTACTGCAAACGACTGTTTC
>NW_017109282.1:0-203 GCF_001263275.1 Habropoda laboriosa
TTTCTAAAAAATGATAAAAAGATTTCAGTAAAACATCTAAAAGTTGGTATTCAACTTACAAACTCTTAAAAAAGTCACAGTTGCACCGCGAAATGTACGAATTTGTATTTCTAAACATTCCAAAGCCAAGGAATCCAAGTCTAACGACATAATTTAACAATAAATTTCAATCGAAATAATTGAAAATATAATGCGCAGCATAC
>NW_017109283.1:0-203 GCF_001263275.1 Habropoda laboriosa
ATGCGTGAAAATGGCGCGTCCCGTAAACCTAGTGTCAAAGTGTATACACTCCCGTGCGTAAGTCTTTAGACACTCGATGCGATCTAATTAAAAAGGTTCATATGTCTATTATATTGCAATATTTCTACCTATAATCAGCGACAAGGAATGTCCTTCAGGTCTAGAAGATCCAGGATCTAGTATACGATGATAAATTTACCAAC
>NW_017109284.1:0-203 GCF_001263275.1 Habropoda laboriosa
GGTCTATCTTCCTACGTTTCCTCTTTCTCTACATTTTCTCCTCTCCAGCTCGCTCGGTTCTACTAGCATTAACCTAAGTCTTGGTGGTTCGTTCTTGTGGCACGCGATTACGAAAGAAGAGGAGAGACGCGGTGTCAACGACGTGGTGTCGTGTTTGACAGCGTGAAGCGACGTCGATCGCTGGACGTGCACGTCGCGACGCC
>NW_017109285.1:0-203 GCF_001263275.1 Habropoda laboriosa
TAGACTGAAGAGTGAATTAAGAATGAAATTTTCATTGATCGACGAGCTTTTTACTCCAATTATGACCGAATTGCAACATTGTCTTCTTGTGTATTAAGAGAAAAATGTATTGTTCGAAAGAAACACAGAGATACGATTGGGAACAATATAATCGGTAATTCAAGTTTTATAATTAAGCTTGAAATATTTCACGTTTAGTAAAA
>NW_017109286.1:0-203 GCF_001263275.1 Habropoda laboriosa
AATGTTCCGTGCTTAGGGAGCAACGCGCTAACTAGCACCAAGAGAAACGTTTTCTTTTCTTTTTCAGAGTTACACGCGTAAATGATGTCTGCCATTTGAAATTCTCTTGCACCTTTGCTATAAATTAATCAAACATCTCAGATCTGTAGACTAAAAGGTTTGATAACTGTTTTTAGCTAAAAATGTTGCGAAAGGGTGTAATT
>NW_017109287.1:0-203 GCF_001263275.1 Habropoda laboriosa
ATTTGGGCACATTCAGCTAGAAAGATTTACACAGCAGAAAGACAAAATGGTGTGAATTTAAAAAAACAAAATTCGTTACATATTCTACAAAAGAAAAGGTCCAAAAGTCGGACATAATAAATTCTGTATGTCGAGTAACAGGTTTAATATTGTCTAATTAATTCAAATAATAACTACATCAACATCTCCATCTATTAATTACA
>NW_017109288.1:0-203 GCF_001263275.1 Habropoda laboriosa
CGAAATTTGGCCAGAGTTGTCAAACGTCAGGAAAAACGAATTGCTTGTAAAAAAGAGATACAAGGAACGAACGTGATATTATGAGAGGAAAGGTTAGTTTTTGAGTTGAATTGGTTAAATATATCGAAGTGGAAATTGTCATTGAAGAGAGGGTGAAAGTGAATATGAACAGGTGTTATAGTGGTCTAGGTAATGCAAATTCA
>NW_017109289.1:0-203 GCF_001263275.1 Habropoda laboriosa
GTTTGTTCGCTTGCTCGGGAACATTCTCCGGGACATTTTTCCGCGGTTAACGTAACGCGATAGCCGAGCCGGATCCAATTCAGACGTCGTTGGGAAACACAAGGGGTTCGAGAAAAATTGCGCGAGTGTGTCTCCTCTGGCGGGATGGGGTGGCTCGGAGGAAGGCAGAACTTAATGCAGCGGGCAAACAAATAAAGCATCTC
>NW_017109290.1:0-203 GCF_001263275.1 Habropoda laboriosa
TAATTTGTTGAAAGAAAAAGTTTCCATTGCTCTGTAGTGCATCTTAAACCTTACCCTTTTTCCACGAAAACTATGATTTTTGCAGTTTTGTAAATATTAAAAGACGTATGTATAGGGTGAAAAGCGATATTGTTAGTCTCGACAATGTGGGTCACATAGGACCCATGCGGTGTAAACGGAAAGTCACCGAAAATCGGTCTGGC
>NW_017109291.1:0-203 GCF_001263275.1 Habropoda laboriosa
TTGCCATCGATTCATCTGCGTACATTTGGAGAATTGCAGAATTGAAATGTTGATCCAGATATTCACCAAAGTAAGTTTAAACATTTAAAAAAACAGAATTATTTAAGGCTACAAAGGAAGAATGGAATAAAATCCCTTCAGACACCGTGGCTCAATTTAATCCTTAAGAGTGTCGCTGTCGCTTCAACTATGATCGTAAATTT
>NW_017109292.1:0-203 GCF_001263275.1 Habropoda laboriosa
TATGATTTCACGTATATGGCTATACATAATTAAATATTCTCCGTTTATCCATTCAAAAAATTGTTCGTGTCATTTAACTGACGATATTGGTGAAGTAAAGAATTTCATTTGATTCCAAATTATTTCTCTCTTTACTTCCCCAAAAATTACATCGCAATATTGATTTTCAAGTCCAAACGAACAAGAAACATCGCAAAATTCAA
>NW_017109293.1:0-203 GCF_001263275.1 Habropoda laboriosa
TAGAAATTAATAATCTGATTAGTTTGAAAATTTGAAGGAACATTTATATATACAGTTTGTTTACAATATGAAATACTATGGTAATAGTAGGTTGTTGTGCCAATATGAAATGGCCGATTTCACAACAGAATTGTGTTCTCGAATTTGCAACCAGATAACACTTATCGTATATCAATTTAAATCTAGGCGTTAACCAAATGAAA
>NW_017109294.1:0-203 GCF_001263275.1 Habropoda laboriosa
TATGTAACTTTCATTGAGTGAACGCCAGATTGTAAATATCAGGTGTGCAAATTAATTCGGTGCCCTGTTTCGAAAAGTCTCCAACACTTTGTCGACTAAAAATCGCCACGCTGTTTCAGAAAGGAGTTCATCGGTTGGCTAGTAAACGAGAAAAAGTCGTTCTAAATAACGGAGAAAAATATATTGAAGCTTGTGAAAAAAAG
>NW_017109295.1:0-203 GCF_001263275.1 Habropoda laboriosa
AGTTTGAAGTGTATATTGAATTTATTAACACTGTATATATATGTTACTGAGACTCCATCGATAAGAGTATACGTGATGAATGTTTTTTTGGAATATAAGATGCAGGGGTGGACTAGCTTTTTTATAAATTTTTCGACTAATTTCGTCGATTGTTAGTGCCTAAATGGTTGCGACCACCCTCTCCTTGCGCTTCTTTGGACAAG
>NW_017109296.1:0-203 GCF_001263275.1 Habropoda laboriosa
ATCTTTCAACTTCTTATGGAAGTTGGTTTTTTTTATAGGAATATTAATGGAATCAGGTGTCGTCGCATGGTGAATTTAGGTCGATTTTTATGAATTTTATTTGGCATTGAGTTGTGAAATATTTGTAGGAAAAATTAGACTCTTTTTAGAGGACTTTTGGCAAAAACGTTTTCAATTTCGTTGAATGGATATTTTTGAAAACC
>NW_017109297.1:0-203 GCF_001263275.1 Habropoda laboriosa
ACTGTATTTTACGCTGGACACGAACGCGATATTCGGCGTAATGCGATATTTATCGACAGCGTTTGCGCTCGCGCGCGCATTCCCCATTAACATTCCGTATGAAATCCGTAGGCAGATAAGTGGAATGCCCGGTATAGAGACGCGTTTGCATACACGCCGTATCTAGATGCTGCATGCATCTGCGCCCGTAGGACGTGCATGCA
>NW_017109298.1:0-203 GCF_001263275.1 Habropoda laboriosa
GAGAAAATTCTTTACCTCGACGATAGCGTCGCTCATAGCTTAGATTCGTTATTTTAATCGTGACTTCTGGTAGACCTACCGGAATATCATTACGTTTAATGCGTTCCATTTATCCGGAAGGTTTCTCTCTGTTCAGCCTTCACGGACGCGGCGCAAAAAGGAAATTTAATTACTCCGCTCGCGTACACACCAAGCCCGAAGCT
>NW_017109299.1:0-203 GCF_001263275.1 Habropoda laboriosa
CTATATTTATTCCAGATACAAAACATGATAGATTTAGAATGGCCAGAAACTAAAATTATTCAAGTAGCTTAAAATCCCAGTCGAAGTAGCCTCGTTAAGACCAAGCTAACAATAAGAGCATTTTCCAAAGGAAAAGGATCGTAAAGTACAGTTCAGACAGGAAAATGGTGCGTGTGTTTGCAAAGTTCGATTCAAGTTTTCTG
>NW_017109300.1:0-203 GCF_001263275.1 Habropoda laboriosa
GAAAATCACAGCCCTGTTGTTTATTACGAATCGAGGGTATTTAAAGAGTTTCTTGGGTTGCGATTTAACGTTAGTTTCACACCTTAACCCTTTCATTAGTATAAGCGTTTTGAAAATTTGGAGCCTCTTGCTGCGCTTCTACCTTACTAATAAACCGAATTTTAGAACGACACGGCGAAAATAAGAAATTTTGCAACCGTGGT
>NW_017109301.1:0-203 GCF_001263275.1 Habropoda laboriosa
AAAGGAGAAAATCAACGCTAAAGATTGGCCTGCTATCTACAGAAAAATGAGAACTCTTTGTTTACCAAAATTAAACTTGACAATGAACAATTTATTTGGAACCACTAATTGTGTTCCTAATGAATTTGTGACAAAGCGACTACTGCTGACAAATGAGACATTTGTGTGCAATTTTGTAAATCTCAGTCCCTCGTCTACTTCAC
>NW_017109302.1:0-203 GCF_001263275.1 Habropoda laboriosa
TAATTTCAGTTTCTAGCATTTTCAATTTTTATCATCTCCTTCATTTCATATCAGGTCCACGTTCTGAAAATTCGACTAACCAATTGATCTCTGCTTTGGTCACATAAGTTTACTATACGTTAGGCACAGAAAGAAACTTCAAATATTGAAAATGTTGATTAGGACTTTTCACTTGTCCGATAGAATACGAAATAGTACTGGTT
>NW_017109303.1:0-203 GCF_001263275.1 Habropoda laboriosa
AAACTCGCGCAATACAAGTTTCACCGAATCTAATATTCAAAGATTCTTCGAAATCTGTTCCCCAACCTCAGTCATCCAATCGTTTCATCGTATCGCTGTCTAATTATCATTCGTTCCGCGAACCAAATCCATCGCGAGATGTGACAATTTTAGCCGAACGCACGCGTCCTTATTAATTCATCAAACAAGAAGAAAAACTAATC
>NW_017109304.1:0-203 GCF_001263275.1 Habropoda laboriosa
ATTCATATCTCAATTCTTCGTAATTTCTTGTAGATTTGAAATTGATGTTGTGGAGATCGATTTACTTTGCTTCGATCGATTTGAGTGGTAAGAAATTCTCGAAATTGCTAATTTCCTTCTGGAAATTTTTGGGTGACTTACAAAGTACAGTGATCCCAAATTTTTGGCGGACAATATATATACGTTCGTAGTCTTCAAAGGGT
>NW_017109305.1:0-203 GCF_001263275.1 Habropoda laboriosa
ACTCGAGGTCAAAGTGGAGTTCATTGAAGAAACGCTACAATTGAAAAAACTCCTCGTCTGGCGCCAGTTGACCCTTCGCACACTACGACAGCCCTCGATAATCCCCCCTTCCATTTTTCTCCTATCGAGAAACATCACTTGTTAAGCAAACGAACAAGCAACAACTCTTGCTGCGGTTAGGCAAACCGTGGAGAGAATCGATG
>NW_017109306.1:0-203 GCF_001263275.1 Habropoda laboriosa
ACCTCTTAAAATACAAGTTCGTGACGGTTACGGACAGTGTAAAAGAAAAACAATATTTAAGAGGTTAAAGCAGAGTTCAGGTAAACGTTTTACCAGCAAGAACAATCTCCGTTGCTCACGAGCACTGCCACGAGCAAAGCGAAGAGCACATGACGTCGGTAGTCGTGAATGAAGTAGGGAGCAACGGTAGTAGTGGGAGTTTA
>NW_017109307.1:0-203 GCF_001263275.1 Habropoda laboriosa
AAAGTATCAATTCAATTTCACAACGTTTAACTTTGTTAAAGTCAATATTTGGTAGACTGTGTAACCAACTCTAATAGCTATCTAATATTTGAAATATTCCTTCAATTTATCATAATTTGTTTTCAACTCCAGTGAAATCCAATTGATCTCGTATTATTCTTTTAACAATACCTAGTCAAGTTTCATTTTCATTTACGCCACTT
>NW_017109308.1:0-203 GCF_001263275.1 Habropoda laboriosa
CTGGAGGAGGATGTATTTGAGAGACCTTGGATTTGAGTAATTAGACTGGACTTGGAGGAGCTTTTTTATTTTAAGTATAATAGTTACGTTTGATTGCTTGGAATAGTTGGGTAGTAGTGTGAACAGTTGTGCAGACTTGAACAGTAGTTTCTTATTATTAATCCTTTGAGGATGATAGACTCGTATATGAACGCAACCAGTAA
>NW_017109309.1:0-203 GCF_001263275.1 Habropoda laboriosa
GTTTTACAACTTTATACCGAAGGATAAGCCGATCGACGGGGAAAGAACTGAAAGGTATCGCGGGAGATCGAATTTCAAAGCGTGCAGAATTCGAGAAGGCATAAGGTACGCGGGTAACTGCGTCCTATCTACCACGGCTATCTGTGACCGTTTTATCGATATCCAAGGTGATTTACATTTTTCTCTATTAAAGGGAAGCGGGG
>NW_017109310.1:0-203 GCF_001263275.1 Habropoda laboriosa
GATAAAAATATATGCAAAAAAATATACTTAAATATATACACAGGGTTTGGCTGAATAACATAACATCGCCTAAGCGGGCATGAGATGATTCCTTGTGAAAAATTAAGACGAAAATATGGAATAAAATTTGTTCATCCGAGACTTAGTTTTCGAGAAAATCGAGTTTGAAAATCCACTGTGCGTGCTCTTTAGAACAGTATAAC
>NW_017109311.1:0-203 GCF_001263275.1 Habropoda laboriosa
AGTTCGAAAATTCGGCGCCGGCGTCCAGAATGCATAGCAGAACCGTACGCCATTTGGAGGACTGGAATCGTCCCAGTATGATATGGGAAGGTCGCGACTAACCAGTTTAACCATGTGCGGCGATATAGGTGTATATTCGCTTTGTTTAACGCTGACACGGGACCTTTTGATCTATTGAAAAAACAGACCACACCTTTGTATTC
>NW_017109312.1:0-203 GCF_001263275.1 Habropoda laboriosa
GTTAAGGGTTTAAGGGGATGCACACACGCCCTGCTTTATCCGTTCTGACCCGTTCGTTCTCCGCCGGAGAGTCGATCGTCGGGGCCAGGTAGAGAGAGAGCTTATTGTCAACGATCACCGGGACATCGGGAGAACGACGGGGAGAGTTTAAAGGATCAAGGGTTAGGAACGCGAGCGCTCGGCTCAATAGGACCCAGGGATTC
>NW_017109313.1:0-203 GCF_001263275.1 Habropoda laboriosa
CGATCGTTACCAGATAATAATCACCATTGTTGCTAAATTTTATTTCGAATTTACTAGCGACACGAAAATTCAATTACATTCGAAAGCTCGAACGAAGAATCGGAATGCCAGACGAGAATCGACGCGGAATGAGAAAAAACCGGAGCGTTCTCAATGAACGGACGGAGCGTTAATCAGCTTCTGTCGGCGCGAGTAACGCGCGA
>NW_017109314.1:0-203 GCF_001263275.1 Habropoda laboriosa
GTAAAAACTTTTATCTTGTTGAAAGCTCTCTTATGGCGACCTAACCTCTACACGCAAGTGTACGTCTGACACTGAGATGTCTGTAAATATTCCTACATATAAGTTTGAGAGCCCCACTCTACCTAATTTAGCTGTGCGCCCGGCCATCCCCATTTCAGCCACGTATGGCAACTGTTAGCAATGCCCAACCTAAGCGTGCGCTC
>NW_017109315.1:0-203 GCF_001263275.1 Habropoda laboriosa
GCGACGTTATATGTGTATATTCGCTTCCATTAACAGTAACACGGGAACCGTTTGAGCTTTGAAGAACAAAGCACACCTTTGTATTCGATACGAAAAAATGGTAAGATTTAGTTGGGAACACTTATTCATTGGATTTATTGCTAACGATGAGATATATATTTATTTGTATTTCCCCCCACATCGTAGTTCGAAAATTCGACGCC
>NW_017109316.1:0-203 GCF_001263275.1 Habropoda laboriosa
GGAAAACACAAATAATTCAATATTTCGTAGTTAGAAATAATTCCTTCAGCTAAATGTATCCAACGAAACCTTACCTTTTTTGGGTATCGAATACGAAGTTCTGGTTTGTTTGTTGAATAGCTCAAACGGTTCCCGTGTTTCTGTTAACGGAAGTGAATATACACCTATATCGTCTGCTAGGCGATAGTAGTTCTTCGCGTCAT
>NW_017109317.1:0-203 GCF_001263275.1 Habropoda laboriosa
GTGATTGTTGATGGCTGGAAGTGAAACTGGTTGAGCTGTATAAAGTTTAGCTGTCTTGCCTTTGAGATAGAGTTGAGTGAAGTTGATTTGATGATTATGCTGAAGGCTGGAAATGGAACTGGTTGAGTTACGTTGAGTTTCAGTGTCTTCTTTAAGCCGATGTTGAGTGAAATTGACGAAGAAGTGGAGTTGAATGATCTTTC
>NW_017109318.1:0-203 GCF_001263275.1 Habropoda laboriosa
CCATTAACTGTGTAATTAATAAAGTTCGTTACGGTTGAACAGCTGAAATTTTATTTACGTGTGCGTGCGCTCGGTTTGACGAACGAGAGAAAAATACAGGATTTTTTATTCGTGTGGCTAATTGCAAGTGAAATATTAGGTGCGGAAATTAATTCGATGTCTTCCTTTATAAAGCTTTGACGACTTTATCGACCGAAAGGTTG
>NW_017109319.1:0-202 GCF_001263275.1 Habropoda laboriosa
TCTCACGGTTACCGTGTTACTGTTAAACGAAGCGAATATACACATATAACGTCGCACATGGTTCTTCCTCAAAATGGCGTACGATTCTGCTATGCATATTGGACGCCGGCGTCGAATTTTCTATCTACGATTTGGGGGAAAATACACATAACTAAATATTTCGACGTTAAAAATAGTTGCTAAAGCTAAATGTGACCAACGA
>NW_017109320.1:0-203 GCF_001263275.1 Habropoda laboriosa
ACGCGCTTCTTTCACTCTCATTCATTCTCACACTCGCACATTTCCTCTTTCTCTATTCTCTAGCATTCAGTCAGGTCCGCCAAAATCTTTAGGTGGTCACGCATCCTCCGTTCACACGATATTCTCGAATGCTCTGCCCAAAACATACTTCCTTTGCACCTCTTTCGCTCTAGATCAAACACCTTTCGTTCGACGCAACTATC
>NW_017109321.1:0-203 GCF_001263275.1 Habropoda laboriosa
TGGTATATCATTGACGCGGCATATCGCAAGAAAACACTGTCACTCGTATATCTCTGGTGGGCAAGCAATAGATTACAAGTGAAATTTTGAATATATCCTACATTGCTGTCCTTTGCTTACGGTTCTATAGTCAATTTCATTTCTCTCATCTTTCACCTGACATTCTGATAGTATATGCTAAAAATACAGTTTCTCTGCAAAAC
>NW_017109322.1:0-203 GCF_001263275.1 Habropoda laboriosa
TAACACGTTCATTTCAAACGTTCCTAAACACGTGTGCCAAAATTCATCGAAAAAAGTGTTACGATTCTTTCGAAAAAAAATCCCGAAAAATGTAGACAAAATTGCATTCCACAGATCGGAGAAAATACTCTCTCGAAGAGGGGTTGGGATCGATCTAACCTTCAAGGATATCGAATACTCGGCCAACGATCGCCGATTAATTC
>NW_017109323.1:0-203 GCF_001263275.1 Habropoda laboriosa
CTGAATTCCAAACCGATTACACTCATTTCTCTATGAAGAGGAAATGCTTCGAATTGTTTTAGCCTGAGGTGTACACTATCAGTCAAAAGTTTGAAATCACCGTGCATCGAAAGTTACTGTTGGATTATTACGAGAGATGAGCGCGCGTGTGTAATGGTAACAGCAAAAATGATCAACATACCGAGACAGGTTAACCCCTTAAC
>NW_017109324.1:0-203 GCF_001263275.1 Habropoda laboriosa
GGAACTAATTCCTTCTTCTCGACTACTGTGTATCAAAATTTAATACACAGTTCCCGCCAATTTTTTTCACTTCTCTCATCCAAAAATCATAAATCAAGTTTAACAACGAGTCAGACCCGTACCGCAGATTTTGGTCAAGGTCTGACAAAAACAGTTATATCATTAAAGAAAATTAATCCTTCGTTTAATTTACAAAACTGAAG
>NW_017109325.1:0-203 GCF_001263275.1 Habropoda laboriosa
GGTGGATCATCACATTTTCAGATTGTCGAGCGCAGCGTTTCATGGCACGAAGGTGAGGAAGAGCCTGTTTTTCAGCTTAGGATTTTTGTTATTGTTAGCATGCGTGTCGAATAGAAAAAATATCCTGGCGAGAGAAAGTTCAGTTTACAACCCTTGAGCTCTAGAAAGTCACTCCTCTCGTCCTCAATAGCCAAGTGCCTTGC
>NW_017109326.1:0-203 GCF_001263275.1 Habropoda laboriosa
GCTTCAACAACTCAAAGTGAAGGCCTCAACAACATTCCCTTTATCCAATACATCCTTAAGTCCTCTGCTGTCCCAACGAAATCCTCTAAGATTTTACACGGACACACTGGGAGCTCCGAAAACGCGAGACACTTTTAATGTGTACGGTGTGCACTAATGGTACAACGACCGCTTCGTTAGTGGCGTACCGATGGCTAGTTCCG
>NW_017109327.1:0-203 GCF_001263275.1 Habropoda laboriosa
AATTGGAATATGTTAATAAAAATTATATGGGAATGTAGCTAAGAGAGTTGCCTCCCCGACGCGTATAGTTACTTGCATGGGAATTTAGTAGGAAGCCATGAAATTATTAAAAAACCGTAAAGGTACTTGAAGCAATGCGCTATCGTTCTCGACATCACCTACTAAAATTGTTAATAACTAATTATCTAAAGTGTTTAGAGCAC
>NW_017109328.1:0-203 GCF_001263275.1 Habropoda laboriosa
TTTCTTTTGCCAACCTACACTTCGTCAGATCCTAGTTACCATCATTAATGACGGACATTCAAGAATCTCAGTTTCGTAGCGATTGAAGGTTTTTCAGTACTGTGAAAATTCGAATCATTTCGAAGCTAATTCGATACTTAAAAGTCTTGATAAGTTTTGAATCTTGAGTCTGGATAGATTTTGTATCTTTAAAGATCTGATAG
>NW_017109329.1:0-203 GCF_001263275.1 Habropoda laboriosa
TTTTGCACAGATCTTTTATGCCTGCTTTTAGAGGTTAAGACGTTGCTAATTTATTCGATAAACTAACTTCTTTATTTTCTCTCGTGTAAATATTTTTCACTGAATACTAGAAAAAATGCTCTTCAACGAGACTTAATATCACCAATTTACTACTTTTTCGTGTAAAACTGTTTTTAATATTGTCCTTTTTTTAATTTGCCAAG
>NW_017109330.1:0-203 GCF_001263275.1 Habropoda laboriosa
CGCGCTAAACAGGCAAAACGAAACTACATACCACTCCCACAGAATTCAACCACGCATAAAACTATGACTTCCAATTAAACCCTTTCTTATTAAACTCGTTAGGTATCCAACTAGCGAGACTCGGAGCACCACTGCCGTGTTCTCCCTTCGATACACGTTCATCTGGCCAATCGTCTGATTCGTGTATTTACCTCCATCCAGGC
>NW_017109331.1:0-203 GCF_001263275.1 Habropoda laboriosa
TTTGGAGCTCTCCGCTCTCGATACATACCTAGTGTTTGCCCAAGTTGCCACGCCGAGCAGAAATGTTAGACGAGATGGAAAAGTTTGTGTGTATTTGCCCTCCTTGGCATACCTAACGATCTGGATCATTTTTTCGAATATTCCTTCACATATTTTACGAACGATCTTGATCTCGTCTCAAAGTCACACTCTGGCCATCTCTT
>NW_017109332.1:0-203 GCF_001263275.1 Habropoda laboriosa
TGAGAAGTTACGCGAACGGTTCGAAAAAACGTTCGATGAACATCTTACATGCATATAAACGTGTAGTGGAAATGCAACAACATACAAGTTATACACACGTCCACTTTCAAGGCGCTGTTTTAATCTCCAGCCCCTTCTCTCCCGACAAACGTCCTCTTTCGATTCGTCGGGGAGAGACTGGTTTCGATTTTGAGCGAAAGTGC
>NW_017109333.1:0-202 GCF_001263275.1 Habropoda laboriosa
ACATGCAAAATAAAGAGGGAACAGTCGATTGCACTGATGCAAAACGTGGTTTGTCGCGAGAAACCAGCAGTATTACAGTTTATATTCGTTAAAACTCGTTTACCGTGGGGAAATATGCAAAATACAGAGAAACCAGTCATGCGCAGTACTGCAAAACGTGGTTTGTCGCGAGAAAACAGCAGTATTTCAGTTTATATTCGTT
>NW_017109334.1:0-203 GCF_001263275.1 Habropoda laboriosa
ATGCATAGCAGAATCGTACTCCATTTAGAGTACGAGTATCGTACCGTTGCGTTACGTGAAATTCGCTAAGAACTACTATTGCCTAACTGACGTTATAGGTGTATATTCGCTTCGTTTAACAGTAATGTTATAAAACGGGCGTGTGCACGGCTTGTTCCACCGCTGTCACCCTTTTATTATAGGGGTTTACGGCTCGCGTTCCG
>NW_017109335.1:0-203 GCF_001263275.1 Habropoda laboriosa
CGTGCACGTGTAACTAAAATAATTATGGCCACCGTTCTACTTAAAAAGAACTTCCTCGTTTGTCACTTTATACCAGAAAACAACAAGAGAAAACGTACGTATCGCTCTCTACTACGTTTCCCTCTTTCCTTTTCCAATTGTACGTTATGTCACATCCCGTTCATTCGTATCAACAATGGGTAAATGATCTTACGAACGCGAAT
>NW_017109336.1:0-203 GCF_001263275.1 Habropoda laboriosa
GAAATAGGATACAGGCATTGTTATTATTGGCCGATGCGATAACATCGACGAGTCGGATCATATATACAGCATCGCGTAATAGAAGAATCAGACGGTTCGAACGAAATAAGTACTTACTTATATGTTAAGTGTGTACTTCTCCTGTGTCGTCCCGCTGGATTTCTTTCCAGCTCTGCACAGTACATCATTTACGAATTGATATT
>NW_017109337.1:0-203 GCF_001263275.1 Habropoda laboriosa
CGGGAAAATATTCCGCAAAATGTTTTTCTTCCGGCTGCGAACACGTTTGTCAAACTCTCCTGGTGTATTTTTCTGAATACATCGAACTAACGTTATTTACTCCTCCGTGTTCGCTTATTTATATTATCCGAGGAGTATGTAAAATTTCTATCTACACAAAATTGTATGTACATATGTAGGAGACGGAGTGCAGAACGCAATTA
>NW_017109338.1:0-203 GCF_001263275.1 Habropoda laboriosa
AGGTTAACTAATTATTCTCGCTTATTTATATTTCGAGAGTGTATTAATAGTTCGTGAATTCTTCCCGTAAAAGAGCAAATGGAATTTAATGAGTATTCACATGGAAACACGTCTGGTTGGAAGAAATCCACCGAGCCCCCCTTCTGCTCCTTCTAAACGTCACGTGATCAACGGAACACAGATGATACCCAGAGTCTTCCGGT
>NW_017109339.1:0-203 GCF_001263275.1 Habropoda laboriosa
CACGGGGGAGTGCTCGAGGGCCTAGGAGGGCGGCTCTAGGGGGTGAAAGGCCGACGATTCGCCGATCAGGTTAACTGACGAAATCATATATATACAGCAAATTCACGACATTCTTCAGGATTCTAAAGGTCTAAGTAAATCACTCGACATTAACTTGAGCGCGCCAGTCCGCGATATTCGACACTGTTAATCCACAAGTGCGG
>NW_017109340.1:0-203 GCF_001263275.1 Habropoda laboriosa
AGTCATGTATGATAAAAATAGTATTAAAAATAATATTCCAAGTAAATAATAGTGTAATATAGTATAAGTACTGTAATATAGTGAAAATAAAATAAAATAGTAGTGTAATGTATTGTAACTACTATAATATAGATGAATGTTCACTGTAACATAGTGAAACTAATAATAAGAATAATGAAAATAATATTCCAAGTAAATAATAG
>NW_017109341.1:0-203 GCF_001263275.1 Habropoda laboriosa
AAGCGGCCCAAATAAATTCGGTTTAGCCTGATGAAACGCTCCGTTCTTGACATGCTAGAAAATTGTCTTTAGATTACCGCTAAGCACGTTGTCCTGTCATTTATCACAAAATTCTCTGGTTTCGTTGAAAACCTCCCACGGAATCATTTTACCCCTTATCAGAGTTAACGTATTTGTATAGTGCACTACTTTAAACGATACAA
>NW_017109342.1:0-203 GCF_001263275.1 Habropoda laboriosa
TAACACGGCGCGAAAATAATAGAAGTCCCTTTTGAAGCGTTGAACGGCCAAGTCTCGGCACTTTTGGCATGGCGCCGTTAGGGCTAAGCTCTCGAGACACCAGCCAGGCCCAGCCATAAAGTATCGAGAAAACCGAGGATTTCGCGTTATTCACGGAAGTGCATGGTGGTAAGCGTGCCGCATCCCTCGTTTCTATCTCTGAT
>NW_017109343.1:0-203 GCF_001263275.1 Habropoda laboriosa
TTAATATCGTGCATCGGTTGAAGGATTACCAAGTGGATTAGGTCGAAAGTTTCATCGTTACTGGGGAACATGTCGCCTTGTCGGAGAATTAGCGCAGTATTACCTGTCCACAAACACCTTTTCTTCCACGTGAATTTCTCATTACCGAGAAATAATGATTCGGAAGTATTAGCAATATGTCGCATATTTTTGAATAAAATTCC
>NW_017109344.1:0-203 GCF_001263275.1 Habropoda laboriosa
TCTGCTTCTGCGTTGCTTTCGCTTCAGGGGAATGCCAGGTTCGCTCTCCGTGTCGGACTCGTCACCACATCGACCTACAGATCATCAAATTATACTGTTGTTATGTTTGCTTTACGTTGCACGGATTCATTTCGAGTCATGATGTTTACAGTTGCTTAATTTCATTTTACGATGTAAATAAATACAGTGTCCAACCGTAATTT
>NW_017109345.1:0-203 GCF_001263275.1 Habropoda laboriosa
CGTTAAATAAAAGAAGTAAAAATTTCGCACCTATATAGGTATAATTTATGTTTCCCATTCGTCGGATTTAAATTGAGGCTGAAGTTAGAGCTAACAGTGGAAATTGATTAGAAAAAGAATTTGTCTTTTGTGAGATCTCAACAATAATCTGCAAAAAATGTTCCTTTAACAATGTACAATACATGAAAAGGAATATAATTAGA
>NW_017109346.1:0-203 GCF_001263275.1 Habropoda laboriosa
ATTAAAAGTTTATTGTCAAGACTTTATTTAGATCTTTTGCATGTAAGCCAGCACATGTTTCTCCTCTTGATGCGGATTTGGTCGATTTTAGAACATATCTGTTGTTTCCATGTTAATTTTGAATCCAAGTGTAGTCCCAAGTATTTAACTGATTTGGTTCGTGGTACGGAAGTATTGTTGAGTTTAAGATCCGAAATAGTGCC
>NW_017109347.1:0-203 GCF_001263275.1 Habropoda laboriosa
CAGTCATTTTGCAGTACCGCAAAACGTGGTTTGTCGCGAGAATACAGCAGTATTTCAGTTTATTATCGTTAAATCACGATTATTGTGGCGAAACATGTAAAATAAATAGAAAACAGACGTCAGCAGTACTGCAAAACGTTGTTTGACGCGAGAAAACAGCAGTATTACAGTTTACATTTGTTAAAACACGATTTACGAGGCGA
>NW_017109348.1:0-203 GCF_001263275.1 Habropoda laboriosa
AATGAAATTTTTGAACCATACTCTTGTCAGTGCTTTACGTCGTAAAATACTACAATATCCAGAAAGTTTGGGTGAAAGGACGCATGTGGCTACAAAATGCATTCTCGTGAATGAATGATACACCGATGATCCAAAAAACATTGTTAAAGTATTTATAGTTAAAACTGAAGGGATAGCATCTTTGAATAATGAGTATGGTGATT
>NW_017109349.1:0-203 GCF_001263275.1 Habropoda laboriosa
TATTCTTTCTAGATTAGAGTACTATAAATAAAAAAGCTTAAATCCCAGTCGCAAAAATTGAAAGCTAATTAGACTTTACAATTTTTATTTCAATTTTCCTCTGCAAATCCCATTTTACACCAATTTTCATTCAGAACTGCACGTATGTAAGATTTTTAACAAAAAAATCCGTAATTACCTTTTCGTTGCACGATTTTTTCTCA
>NW_017109350.1:0-203 GCF_001263275.1 Habropoda laboriosa
AAATACAAGGGAAGAAGGTGCAACGAAAGAAAGCAAAATTTAACTATTTCGTTTTTCTTGGAATTTATGAATGGAGTTATGAATGGAGTATGAATTATCTAGTGGTAGTATTAAGGTGACGATATATCAGTAAAAATATGCATGCTCCTTACGCTACGAGATTCCAAACTAAATAATTTTTTGTTGGGTGTCAACACTTTTTT
>NW_017109351.1:0-203 GCF_001263275.1 Habropoda laboriosa
TTACGATTTTAAAATTCACGAGAGTAAATTTCCTGCTGTATTTCTAAAAATAAAATTCTAATGATGACATATACATATATATTTGGTTATGTAGGTCATTTTATTGGAGCATAATTCGCAGGTTGTATGGTACTGGTACTGTGTGCAGGAGCTTCATCGTGTTGAAATCGCACGTTCTCCTTATTACCAGCGAAATATCTTCC
>NW_017109352.1:0-203 GCF_001263275.1 Habropoda laboriosa
ATAGGGTAAAAATTGTTTCAGATACAGGTACACATTTAAAAATTCGTCCGAACTCTCCTCGATGTGGACTAAAATCGATTTGATACGATCTCTTCTTTTTACAAACGTCCACGAGGAATTAAACTTATTGGTAGGAACGTGCAGGTGATACAACGTCTTATCGGAAGCAATAAACGATACATTTTTTACATAATCAAAACATT
>NW_017109353.1:0-203 GCF_001263275.1 Habropoda laboriosa
TTTAAATATGTTAAAACACGATTTACGTGCAGGAATATGCAAAATAAAGAGAAAAGAGTCGTTCGTAGTACTGCAAAACGACTTTGTAGCGTGTAAACAGCAGTAATTCAGTTTATATTCGTTAAAACACGATTTATGTAGAGGAATATGCAAAATAAAGAGAAAACAGTCGTTTGTGGTACTGCAAAACGTGGGTTGTCGCG
>NW_017109354.1:0-203 GCF_001263275.1 Habropoda laboriosa
TTGGATCGATAAGGAGAAGTGGGAGAAATGTTAATTTTTTTTTTGTGTCTATGTTTCGTTGAAATTTCAAACATTCGAAAATTTCTGTTTTTTTGCGGAGTGATGATTTTTTTTTTTTATGTTAGGGTTCGTGGGTGAAGCAAACTACTGTTCTTAGACTCGAAAGTGACCTAAAATGACGATAATTTTAATGGTGAAAGTAA
>NW_017109355.1:0-203 GCF_001263275.1 Habropoda laboriosa
GAAGCACACTTCCTCGTCGCCTTTCAGTACCATTATTTCTCGTTTATATTCAAATCGCCGATGGAATTACAGACTGTACAAAGCAATATCACATTTAGTACCAATATTGCGAACTTAACTCTTATTACTCTACCAAATACACAAGACTGAAAAGTGTCGGTGTATATTTACATTCTGCTAAGCAACGCTTACATAAGCTACAA
>NW_017109356.1:0-203 GCF_001263275.1 Habropoda laboriosa
AGAATGCACTGCAAAATCGTACGCCGTTTAGAGTACGACAATTGCCGCAGTATGTTATGTGCATGTCGTGAAGAACTACTTTCGCCTAACCGATGTAATAGGTGTATATTCCCTTCGTTTAACAGAAACACGGCAACCGGGTGAGATATTGAAGAACCAAGCACAACTTCGATTTCGGTACAAATAGAGGCAAGATTTGGTTG
>NW_017109357.1:0-203 GCF_001263275.1 Habropoda laboriosa
CTCGGTTATGCCCACCGAACAGTTGCAGATCACTGCTGGTATTTTGTCTTACGCCATGTGTTGCGTCCTCAACGTTACAGCTGATTTCATTAGCATTATCTCTGTTATCGCGGTACCTACACTCGCGTTCGTGAGTGTTGTTATTAATTTAATAGCGTTGTCTCGCAAGGTATGAAATGCCGTTAAATTTTTATTGTGAACAT
>NW_017109358.1:0-203 GCF_001263275.1 Habropoda laboriosa
CTCGTCGTGAGACAAATTTTGGAGAATATTTCTTGATTTGGAAAAATATTTGAGAATCTCCTCGTCTCACGAAAGGAATTTTGTAAACTTTGTAAGCCGCCGTTTGAAAGATTTAGAAGGAAATTTTTTTGCCAAGAGGCAATTTTCCATTTTGGAGAATATCGCTTGATTTGGAAAAATAATTGGGAATTCCCTCATCTCAC
>NW_017109359.1:0-203 GCF_001263275.1 Habropoda laboriosa
ACAAGAAACAAAATTCAAAATTTTTGCTAAAGACACGTTCTTCTTATTCGTTTGTAAAATCATGGATATTCGATTATCCCCTTTAATTCCATTTATTGATTGTATTCGTAGAAAATTTTTATATTCTTTCATCGTGAACATATTCAATTTACAAGGAAGAAAGTGCAAAATTTTTGGCGAAGGCACGATCTTCTTATTCGTTT
>NW_017109360.1:0-203 GCF_001263275.1 Habropoda laboriosa
TGGAGTTGTGGCACCGATAATCGATCACACTGTTATCAAAACGTTCACCGACTACCAATCCCCTCGCACTAACGAGTATTTTATGCAAATAATCCTCATTATCCATCGATATCAGACACGAGGAATACACACACACACACATATATATATATATTCGTCCACGATTGTACGATAAAAATTTATTCTCTTTGCGAAAATCAAAG
>NW_017109361.1:0-203 GCF_001263275.1 Habropoda laboriosa
CGATTTCTCACGGTGACTGTCACACCTGTCCGCTCACCGAAGACGAGTTCGTCTCCTTCTGCTGCCTTCTGCTACCAATCTCCCCTTTTTCATCTCTTTTTCTCTTGCGTTGTTTCGCTCTCGCAGCTTCCTTCTTTCCGTTGTTCTCTGTCTTGTGGCTGCGTTTATGTGGGACCGAAAGAAACGCGTAACTCTTTCTTATC
>NW_017109362.1:0-203 GCF_001263275.1 Habropoda laboriosa
GAAGAAATGATATCTCTAGAGTGACGTTATATGTTTATATTCGATTCGATTAACTGTAACACGGGAACCGTGTGAGATATTGAAGATCCAAGACGAACTTCCTTTTCGGTACCAAAAAGAGGCAAGAATTCGTTGGTCATATTTAATTTTAGAAATTATTTTTAACGTCGAAATATTTAATTAACTGTATTTTCCCCCACATC
>NW_017109363.1:0-203 GCF_001263275.1 Habropoda laboriosa
GACAGGTGCATCGGAGAAAGCACCGGGGGAGAACTCTCGTCGAGTGAAAGTCTGGCGAGGAACACCGCTGCTGGGAGCAATGGCGGACAGGCTGTTTAGACGGTGTCCGGCTAATTGGTGTGCTTCTGCTATCGTAAAGTGTTGAGGGATGCGATTTCAAGGGTATATGTCGCGTCGCGTTCTCCTTTGATTGTTCAAAATGC
>NW_017109364.1:0-203 GCF_001263275.1 Habropoda laboriosa
TCTACGTAGCGGTAAAAAATTGTGCCAAAAAGAAGAAAAACAGAAAATAAATCTGAACAATGGAACACAGCTGAAGGCTAGAGCGAAAAGGATGTTTGCGCAAGTTCCTCTTCCAGCCTGTGATATATTCGAATTCATTGTCCAAGCTGCTCGCCCCGCTAATTGGTATTTGAAGTAACGCGAAATCATCGTCAGGTTTCCTC
>NW_017109365.1:0-203 GCF_001263275.1 Habropoda laboriosa
CGTTCTATAGAATGCATTAACAATTCGTTCGATCTTTGCTTTTGATTCTCCGGCGATCGTAAATCACCGTCTGCGGGTTAATTTCACTTGAATTATTCAGAGATCGGTCTCGCGATCGATCATCGATATTGTTATTACTCCTGAGAGATTATCAGTCGAGCATCGATGAACAGGCACGTTTGCCGCGTAAAAGAACGAAACAA
>NW_017109366.1:0-203 GCF_001263275.1 Habropoda laboriosa
TGTGCAATGAATTTCAAATATTCCAAGTGTTCTCGAACGTAATTCTACGGCAGATTCGTTTTTTTATCTCACACGAACAGTGCGAAGAATCAACGAAAAACATTGTAATCATTGTGAAGAATTGTTCGTGAAAAATAGGGAACTATGAAAGAACGTATATTTGAGACATCTCGGAAGACGTCATTCGAGCACTTTTCATTCAG
>NW_017109367.1:0-203 GCF_001263275.1 Habropoda laboriosa
AATTTTCCTCTACTAAACTCTCAATCCTAAAATTGTCCTCTACTAAACTTTCAATCCTAAAATTTTCCTTTACTAAACTTTCAATCCTAAAATTGTCCTCTACTAAACTCTCAATCCTAAAATTGTCCTCTGCTAAACTTTCAACCCTAAAATTGTCCTCTACTAAACTTTCAATCCTAAAATTGTCCTCTACTAAACTTTCA
>NW_017109368.1:0-203 GCF_001263275.1 Habropoda laboriosa
AAGAAAATCTAATGTACTGTACAGTATTTATAATTTTATCATTCTCAGTTGTGTACAATTGGAACTAAATTGGGAATTAAAGTTAATCTTCGTTACTGATTTAACTATTCTCGTCACATCTTGACCAGAATCTTTACCATGAGTCTGGCTCGTTGTTATAAAGCAAGGAGTGAACATAACTAATTGTTTTTCCTTTCAGAAAT
>NW_017109369.1:0-203 GCF_001263275.1 Habropoda laboriosa
AAGATAATTGAATGCTCACTACAAGATTTATCAAAATTTCCAAGTCTCTGAAGACTTATCGGAGCTTTAAAGACTTAAGAGCGATGGAGAATTAAGATTCAGAATTTATCAAGATTTGAGATTCAAGACTTTATCAAGACTTTCAAGAATGTTAGGAATCGAATTAATTTCGAAGCGTCTCAAATTTTCCCAATCTCGAGAAG
>NW_017109370.1:0-203 GCF_001263275.1 Habropoda laboriosa
TGTTGTAGATAGAGTCAGAGTGTTGTACATAGAGCAAGAGTGTTGTAGATAGAGTCAGATAGATTATGAGTGTTGCAAGTGTCGTTAGAGAAATGGAGATGGAGAGTTGTAGATAAAGTAAAAGTGTTGTGGATAGAGTCAGAGTGTTGTAGATAGAGTCAGATAGAGTATGAGTGTTGCAAGTGTCGTTAGAGTAATGGAGA
>NW_017109371.1:0-203 GCF_001263275.1 Habropoda laboriosa
CTCGTTTGTGGAACCTCTATGGAGAAGCTTAAAATTAGGCCACCTAATGCTCGAGGTTTCTGCAGCTGGCCACTTCCATCTCGCTCTTCGTACGCGAAAACGGTAATTCGAGTGCATTACGTCATGTGTGCTACTGTTAGGGTTTTAATTGAATTATCGTGACTCATCTTCGTTGGGAATTTTTGTCTGTCGAATTTTCTTAA
>NW_017109372.1:0-203 GCF_001263275.1 Habropoda laboriosa
TCAGAAACTGCGGAAGAAAAAGCACTCCGGAAGAAAAAGAAAAGTAAATCTTACTACTTTTTAATACTTAAAACGTTAGACGAATTCTTAGAGAAACACCAAAGTCTCAAAATTTCTCTGCTGAAAACCATTTTTCCCAGAGTAGCTCCTAAGTGTTTATGTCCATAAAACAGCTATTGACAAAAGATTCCAATCTATTTTTT
>NW_017109373.1:0-203 GCF_001263275.1 Habropoda laboriosa
TTATGAGGATTGAAGGAAACCATGGTAGTCAGATGATACCGGTTAGGGTACAAATGGTTTAACGGAAAGCAAGATTGATACAACGAAGATACTACATGTGGCATGAGAACAAACATGGTTACGCACGCCAGTCAACGGTCGTGAAAATAAATAGATGCGAATCGCACTAACTTGGAGTACTTACACAAAGTTTCTATTACGGT
>NW_017109374.1:0-203 GCF_001263275.1 Habropoda laboriosa
ATTTATCAATTAGACATAGCAAAAGAAGGGCACGATAACGAAGACCAATCTTGAAAACAGCCATCATTTTTGGAATTTCACTGTATTACAATACTTTTGAATATTTTAAGGGGTTGGTAACGATATGGACTAGTACAAGATTGAATAAAAACGTTCACAGTGTATACCGTGATATATGATACTCTCTTTGAAAGGTTCAAACG
>NW_017109375.1:0-203 GCF_001263275.1 Habropoda laboriosa
ATAAGATGCAAAATATGCATCGTTTATCTCATATGGAATTGAAGAATTTTAGTGAATCTCTTCAACAATCTTTACTTACCCCTTTTCCCACTAAAATTCCCAAAAATCATGAAACGACTTATACCTCCCCTGTTAATAAAAAAAATTCCAGAGCAACAAAATTACCTTGCACAAAATACGAAACATGCATCCTATCTCCACAC
>NW_017109376.1:0-203 GCF_001263275.1 Habropoda laboriosa
CGTTTCTCCGATAAAACAAATTAAAAAAAAATCCGAAAACCCAAAAATTTTGCGCCCGTTGTAGAACATCTGAGTCTGTCACGCGCGTTATGTACTAAAATTTGCCGCAGCGAAAGAGCTAACATCTGAGAGAAACCAACGGAAATATCAGTTCAACCCCGATACGGTGCTCGGGTCATTTTTGACCCATCATTTTGACCCAC
>NW_017109377.1:0-203 GCF_001263275.1 Habropoda laboriosa
GTGTATACTGGGGTGGATTGGAAAGTTCGCGGCCTAAGTACGAGGGATTGTTGCTGAGTGCTTATAATTTTTACTATGTAATATGTAATTAATCGTGTACTAATGTTTGCAGTTTCGTGGTTCTGTCGTCATTTTTCTCTCTTTCACAGCTAGTGAAGTACAGGTATTTGCGGTAGATAGAGTAGAAATGGACAAAAGTGGGA
>NW_017109378.1:0-203 GCF_001263275.1 Habropoda laboriosa
AGGGTTAACTTTTTTACTAAAAACATGGCTTACACTTGGAAACCTGAACAGTAATTACTGTGTGATACCAGGTTCTAAAAGCCTAAAATCTTTGAAAGCATTGACATAAAACCATTCGAATGAATTACAATTGAATAGATGTCTAAGATTGCTAAAAAGATTTCCAGAAAAATTGCTAAAGAGCCCTCTATTAAGGGAAAATT
>NW_017109379.1:0-203 GCF_001263275.1 Habropoda laboriosa
TCAATGCTTTGGTGATGGAATTATTTTTGTGAGAATTTTTTATTTATTCATCGATCATCACGTTTGTAATAGATAGTAAAGTGAGATCGCTCATGTGGGACCACCGTAGATCTGACTACGAGATTTCAACTATTAAAAAGGCTAATTAGCGTTTACCGATGTGAAGTATTGATTCTTCAACTTAAGATCCCTCTACATTTCTT
>NW_017109380.1:0-203 GCF_001263275.1 Habropoda laboriosa
AAATGAATTGTTATTCAGTCTATTGTATTGAAATGACTAATATACAAATTTTAATTTCCTAAACCTTCAAAATAATTTCGAAATATTTTATTCGTAGCGGAGTAATCCAAGTACCGCTAATTGAAGAAATTATTTGATTCTATTTAAAAGAACCGAATGCAGAATATTTAAAGTCTGATATTAAATGTCTAGCAAGCACCAGT
>NW_017109381.1:0-203 GCF_001263275.1 Habropoda laboriosa
ATTTAATTGCGGCCGCGCGAATTTCTACGTCTCCCTCTCTCTTCTTTTCATACACAGCCCCCACGGTATTAATTTCGTGTTATTAAATAAACGCAGCAGCCGCGCACCCGGTTCATAAGGAAACTCGCGTGGTGGTTCGGGATGAATGCTGTGCTACGGCCTGAAAAGCGGCGATATTAATTACGGTTTACATTGTAGCTGCA
>NW_017109382.1:0-203 GCF_001263275.1 Habropoda laboriosa
ACGTCGATATAATAAATTTTCTGTATTTTCCCCCACCATCGTATTTGGAAAATTCGGCGCCTATGTCCAGAATGCATAGCAGAATCGAACTACATTTAGAGTACGAGTATCGTACCGTTACGTTTCGTGAAAATCGCCAGGAAATACTATCTCCAAGCGTGACGTTATATTTGTATATTCGCTTCGTTTAACAGTAACACGGG
>NW_017109383.1:0-203 GCF_001263275.1 Habropoda laboriosa
GGACGCGACTCTCTGCTATTTTTCAGATTAAGGTTTGAATACGCGTTTAATGTTTTCCTCAAATCTCTCATAAAAGCGGAGAATTTGGAGTTTTCTTCGTGCATCTCAATAGAAATTGACGTATCACAAACCCGCGGGAGCCCAGGCACGTTCTCGTGAGCGAGCGGTACCGTTACCCTGGGTTTTTCCCATAAGCTCAGGTG
>NW_017109384.1:0-203 GCF_001263275.1 Habropoda laboriosa
ACCCTAAAATCTGCCTTAATTATGCAAATGTCTGCCACAACCTCGGGGTAACGAGTGAAAATCGAGCGAAATTCTCGAGGAACCGTTGATTCCACTCGGGTGGCAAGAGTTTCGTGAGGAGAACGTGCATGGAACGCGTCTCCATGGGTCAGACACGCGCAGGTGAATCTCGAAAGCGGCGTTGAGAGGTCCAGCGACGGGTG
>NW_017109385.1:0-203 GCF_001263275.1 Habropoda laboriosa
TTTTCCATGTTTCGCCACGTAAATCGTGTTTTAACGAATATAAACTGAAATACTGCTGTTTTCACGCTACAAAGACTTTTTGCAGTACTGCAAAATCACTGTATCCTCTATATTTTCCATGTTTCGCCACGGAAATAGTATTTTAACTAATATAAACCGTAATACTGCTGTTTACTCCCTACAAAGACGCTATGCAGTACTAC
>NW_017109386.1:0-203 GCF_001263275.1 Habropoda laboriosa
CTCTCGGCGTTACGCTATCTTTCGTAGGCACTCCACTTTCCCTTTTCCCCTCTCTGTCACGACTAGGCTTTTTTCCACAGGCAAACGACACTTTTATTTCTTCCAAAGTGTTATCCCGATTTTCCCTTTCGCTCCCGTCACGCGTATATTTCGCGATCTTCCCTTCGGTGGCAAATGAAGGTTTACCGAGGAAACGGGGAACG
>NW_017109387.1:0-203 GCF_001263275.1 Habropoda laboriosa
CATTGCTGCTAATTGTAGGGTCTAGGAATTTGTGAGTGTAAAATCAGGATTACTGTTGTAGCATTACAAAATTCGGTACGGAACAGATAGGCAAGATGAAATTGTGTACGCAGTAGATGATGGTCAGAGAGTTAGAATAGAAGAGAGAGAGAGAGAGAAGAAGGACGGTTTGAAAATTTGATCGAGCAATCGGAACGTTGATT
>NW_017109388.1:0-203 GCF_001263275.1 Habropoda laboriosa
ATTACATCGAGACGTGGGTAAATAATTAACACGCTCTTCTTATGTACATATAGGAACTGTTTAATTAAAAATAGAAGAAAGTGATTTCGCGGTAACATCGTCTAAAAAAAATTAGCAAAAAGTTTTCTCCACGAGTTGAATTTATAAAGTTAGCGTGGTATCGTTATCGAATATTGTCCAAAGTCAATTAATTACTCGCCGTT
>NW_017109389.1:0-203 GCF_001263275.1 Habropoda laboriosa
AAGTTCGACGAGATTGCTTGTGAAAGAAAACAGATTCGTCACCTTGCCGCTCGAGTTTCAAGGGAGACCGCGATAATTTATGTTTACGAATATGCACGACGCTTTAATCGCAGGTAACAGGAGACGCGATCATTTTTGGGAAGAACATCGGTGAATAGGGAGCAATTTAGCCAAGTGTCGCTCGCGTTATCGGCGTCTCTCTA
>NW_017109390.1:0-203 GCF_001263275.1 Habropoda laboriosa
TGAGAGACTGAGAAAAGGAGATAAAGAGAGAAGGAGAGAATGAGGGAAGGGAAGATAAAGGCAGAATGAGAGAACGAGAAAGGGAGATAAAGAGAGAGAATGAGAGACTGAGAAAAGGAGATAAGGGGAGAGACCGAGATGGAGAGAAAAAGAGAGAACGAGGAAAGGGGGTCGTCGGATAGTCGGAGGCTGTCGCTGTGTAA
>NW_017109391.1:0-203 GCF_001263275.1 Habropoda laboriosa
TTAAACAGAATCTCGAGTTTCCTTATCTTTGCTACCGTGTTTACGATCGTGTTGCTCGTATCGGGACGTTATTCTTGCTATTATTGCAATTAAAAAGTCTCGTTGCATTTATCCTTCACGTTTCTATTTTTGTTTTTTTTTTCTTTTTACTAGCGATTAGTTTTTGGGTTAGGTTAGGTTAGGTTAACCTATTAACTGTGGAA
>NW_017109392.1:0-203 GCF_001263275.1 Habropoda laboriosa
ACTCGTTGATATAGGTTAAAGGGTTAATTGGACAATCCTAGGTCCCACTTTTCTGCAGTCCCAATTTCCCCGGACGATGGAGGGAGCATTTCTCAACTTCGGTGGAAAGCGTCCCTCCATCAAGAGAGAAGAAAAAAGGAACCAAGACTGAACACCTCGGGACTGGAAAAACAGTATTAGGACGGTATTCAGCATAAAGTATA
>NW_017109393.1:0-203 GCF_001263275.1 Habropoda laboriosa
ACCGTCTCTGTACTTTCTCACTGTTGCAACGCTAAATTGAACGTGAGAGGAAATTTATTCGGACGGCTCTATTCTTGCGATGGTAGAGATCTTCCGAATGTTCAGCTCTCCTCGTTGTTTCAATAACGAGGCAGCTGATGTTAATTTTAAAACAGCTACGATTAATATTTACGTTTGCTTCGTTAATACAATTATTGTGAAAA
>NW_017109394.1:0-203 GCF_001263275.1 Habropoda laboriosa
CTGTGCGTCCCAGCCCGTCACACAGAGGCGAACGGAACCAAACGAGAACCGCGTCACACTGGCTCGATAGGAGTAACAGAGAGAAACGCGTGTAATACACGCGAAAGTCGCACGCGTGTACCGGCGTACATCGTCGACGAGAAAGGTATGCGGCGAGGCGGGCATTAGCTGCATCCCGCGGCGGAATCACGCGGCACCCGTAC
>NW_017109395.1:0-203 GCF_001263275.1 Habropoda laboriosa
AGTCCTCAATTGTACAAATAGAAATCTACTTTTATATCTCAGTATTTATCAAGGAAAAAATTGGTTCCAGAAAGCAGTAAGTTCAGAATATGAGATTTTATTGGACAATTTAGTACAAGATTCGAAGTACGGATAGGAATTCCGTTACTTAATGCACCGTTTTATCTAATGAACTTTAACGAACTATTAGAGGGCCTATTGTT
>NW_017109396.1:0-203 GCF_001263275.1 Habropoda laboriosa
CTCCGATGGGCACGCGGTGTCCTCTTCGGGGGGGTAAAGAGAGTTTCGTCGTCGACAATGGTGCGTCTACGAAACACGGCGGAGGATCCGTTTCTTTCGTCACAGAGAGGAGTCGTCGAAGGGTGTTGAGTTGAGCTGAGTTGAGTTTCTCGACGTTTGCGGGGAATTGGAGTTACTCGTTACCTGTTTTGGGTAGAGGATCG
>NW_017109397.1:0-203 GCF_001263275.1 Habropoda laboriosa
AAGCGAAAGGCCTCCTCTAAGTCCAAAGTCAAGTCTCTCAATTCCAAGATAAAACCTTCAAAATCCCATGCAAAGCTTTGTCAAGATTACCGGAAACACACTCGAACCCCACAAAATCTCGATCTTCCCCTCTGAAACCCCACTACACTCCGGCAACCACCCGTTCAACATCGCCAGCACGTTGACTCTCACGCTTAGAAGAG
>NW_017109398.1:0-203 GCF_001263275.1 Habropoda laboriosa
AAAACCGCGAATTTATTACAATTTAACAAAATTTCGCTGAAACACTGGAAAATAATATAAATTTGATCGACAAGATAAATAATTCATACGACTTACCATTCGTAACCTTTGAGATACCCTCAGTGACCCATTTCAGTCCTCCAGCCTTCGATTTTGACCCACAATTCACTTGGAAGCTCCTCTCAGACCCATGAAACTTTTGC
>NW_017109399.1:0-203 GCF_001263275.1 Habropoda laboriosa
TAGACCGTCAAAGCTCAGAATGCACTTTCAGTCGAAAGAGTTAATTAAATTTCTTAAACAAAGATGAACCCTCGTGTCGATAACAAAGGTGCAAAATTATGAGAAGCAACTATGCCTGAGAATGCTTCGAAGCGAAACATGCAGACGTTTTTACCTACTTGAAAAATTTCATTTCAACATCTTCGCCTGTGAAACTATAAGAG
>NW_017109400.1:0-203 GCF_001263275.1 Habropoda laboriosa
CTGCGGTGCAAGGATTCGTGAATTTTCAACAGATAAACTAGAAAATTTTCATCCGTGGTGAATCTTCTGGCAATTTTTTTTATCGGAGAAGTGTTTGTTTCAAGCGTAAATATCGACGATTACGAAGTAGTTTGAGATGATAAAAGTTTATTTGGGAGAATAATCGAATAATTTGGGGTTGTACTGTTCATAAAGGTTGGAGA
>NW_017109401.1:0-203 GCF_001263275.1 Habropoda laboriosa
TCGCGCTTTATTAAAGCGTGCCGTGGCACCGGCGTAAACGAGCGTGGTAATTATCGCGAGCCTGATCCGTTTCATTGTGCCGCCTCTCGCGTCACCCTGAACGGTCCGATTTGACAAAAGCCCGGCCGAAGCCGCTCGCGTCTCCAAGATCTCGCCGAGATTAGACGTGTGGAAAATTGCACGCTAATTCGGTTCGCAACGCC
>NW_017109402.1:0-203 GCF_001263275.1 Habropoda laboriosa
ATAAGACTATTTTTGGTAGTTTTTCATCATTCTACAATTAATAAGAACTATGTGTTTCAATTTAAGGCGTTAGGAAGTTAGGTCGATTGTTTAAGGAATTTTCTTTTTTCGAAGTTATCTGGAAGACACACAAGTGCTAGTTCAATTTTCCCTAAGTTATGAAAAATCACAAAAGTGACACGTGGCAGTCGTGAAATTAGTTT
>NW_017109403.1:0-203 GCF_001263275.1 Habropoda laboriosa
GAAACCAAATGCGTTTCAGTATTAATGTCTGGTGCGGTATTTTAGATACTATCATTATTGATCCGTATTCCTTCACTGATAACATATTAAATAGTGAAAGATAACAACACTTTTTAGAATTTACATTTCCTACTCTTTAAAATTTGTACATCCTACTCTTTCTAAATTTTTCATGATGTTCCTCTGCGAATGTAACTGAATAT
>NW_017109404.1:0-203 GCF_001263275.1 Habropoda laboriosa
AGGTAAATATACTGCATCGAAACATTAATTTAAGTAAATTAGGTTGAACTGTGGCGTACAAACGCTGCTTTAGTTTGAAATAATTTATAAACACAGAATTCACAGAGAAAATAACGCGGGACAGCGTAACGTGTAGTTATAACTGTTACAACGTGTAAATAGAACATTAAATTTCAAATTTAAGCTGTAATAGGATTTTCTTT
>NW_017109405.1:0-203 GCF_001263275.1 Habropoda laboriosa
GGCGATCTGTCCAACCTCTACTCCGGTAATAACAGGAAGGATTTTTACGGTACACGAAGAATCGCACGTTGGATATCGTGGACACAGTGTCCGTGTTCGATATCTTTCGGGACAATGGAGCAAAAAGGCGTTCCTGGTTCGACATTGTCCCGACACGCGCGTTACAGTGCGATTTCGAAAATTCAATTGGCCTGGAATCGCGT
>NW_017109406.1:0-203 GCF_001263275.1 Habropoda laboriosa
ATATAAACTGGTATACTGCTGTTTACTCGCTACAAAGACGTTTTGCAGTACTGCAAAATGACTATCTCACTTTTATTTTGCATATTCCGCCACGTAAAACGTATTTAACGAATATAATCTGAAATACTGCTGTTTACTCACGACAACCCGCGTTTTGCAGTACTACAAACGACTGTTTTCTCTTTATTTTGCATATTCCGCCA
>NW_017109407.1:0-203 GCF_001263275.1 Habropoda laboriosa
AAAATTGCATTATCCTCCAGCATCTTCAAAATTACACCTCACAACCGAAAATTCTACATCTTCCCAAACAATGATTCTCACAACGAACTTTCTAACACCTCTGCACCACGAAACACTCCCAAACACAGACCAAATGGAAGCCTCACCTTCCACAATTCACACTGCTCAATCCGAAATCTATTAACAAACCGCACAACCAGTTG
>NW_017109408.1:0-203 GCF_001263275.1 Habropoda laboriosa
GAGCTTCAGAGGACAATCGACGAGCGTGTTTGAGATTTCACTATGTAGGTGCATTGCATCGTAACGATCACAGAGGAATTATGGTAGATGTATTTCTACTTGGAAATATTCCCTTTTTTTTTTTTTGTAACTTTGTCACGGCCTTTGGGTCCTCTTTGACCCATCATTTTTTTGTTTTCAACTCTGCTACAGCCTTTGGGTCT
>NW_017109409.1:0-203 GCF_001263275.1 Habropoda laboriosa
TACGTCCCGGTTTTCAACTCTTGATTCTTGATTTCAACTCTTCTTGATTTCTTGATTTTTAAAGAGCTCCAAAGTGTACGGAATTCTATGAACAAATTAAGAATAATAAAGCATAAAAACGATATTGTTGCTTTACATGACCGTCATTTTGCCAAAATACATTTTTTTGTGCTTTATTCTAGTAGAGACGGTAACAACACTCG
>NW_017109410.1:0-203 GCF_001263275.1 Habropoda laboriosa
AGCGTGTCGCGGAAACACGAATAGGTCGATGGCAATTGGGCAAAAACACCATTGGCTGATACCAACAGCCAATCGGTAAAGCAATACCCATATTCAGAGCTTTCGCCATTTCTGGGAAACTCTGAACACCCAGCCTGGAAAAATCCTTCGAACCAACAGTCTTAAGCCAAGAGTCACAGTCAAAACACCAAGTATCAAACATC
>NW_017109411.1:0-203 GCF_001263275.1 Habropoda laboriosa
CGTACTTTATATCACGTTTGTTGGAAGTTTGCCGTTGAAGACGAACACTGGTTACATCTCGATGCGATGTATTCGACGAGATGCGAATTCTAAGGGAAAGGAAGCGTTCACAAAGCAACGAATCTCCTTGGAGCAGGAACGGGAGCATTGCTTCTCATCGACAGATCCGAGATCGAGGCGACGTTACATGGGAACAATGACGG
>NW_017109412.1:0-203 GCF_001263275.1 Habropoda laboriosa
AAGTAACATTACACATTCATTTTACAAACCGACCCCTCCTCAATTTCTCCACTATTTCACCAATTACAACCACCCAATCTTTCCAACTCCACTACCAAAAAAGGAAAGACCCACCCAAAAACTACACTCTATCAATCGAAAGAAACAATCTCCCAACGAAATCACCTTCCTTCACCATCCAGACCTGGATATCGACTATTTTT
>NW_017109413.1:0-203 GCF_001263275.1 Habropoda laboriosa
CTAGATTTCGTATTGAAGTAACACGAAACTTGTTGAACTTGCGTAGAAAAGAAGGTAGCAGAGAAAGGTGTACACCATCTTGGGCATTTCCTCTTTCATTCGTTTGTGACGAAAGTGTGGCCACGTTTGTACGGAAAATTGTAGAGCAATTGTCTGAGTTGCTCATTTGCCAAGTCGGTTAACTCGACGAAACGAAAAGTAGA
>NW_017109414.1:0-203 GCF_001263275.1 Habropoda laboriosa
TTTCGAGAGCAACTCGCGATAGTTTCACTCTCGAGAGTAACTCGCGATAGGTTCACTCTCAGACAATTCAGCGATGCTCTCAGATAGTCACTCTCAGACGCAGTGTCCCCTCCCGAGAAATACTCTCGAGAGCAACTCGTGATAGTTTCACTCTCAAAAGGACACCCAGCTTTATGTTTGGCTCGATTGTACGTACAACTACC
>NW_017109415.1:0-203 GCF_001263275.1 Habropoda laboriosa
CGAATGAATTAGAAATGCAAATGAAAAGGAATTTTGTTATCTGCCAGGATCGTTCTTTATTCTATTGAAAAATACTTTCTGGTTGTGTTTTTAGAATAACGAGGTTCTTTCTGAGTCCACACAATGGGAGAGCAAAGACGAAGACTAGGAATTTATGTGTCGGTTTCCTTAAAGAAGGACAATACTGTGCATGTAATAATGAC
>NW_017109416.1:0-203 GCF_001263275.1 Habropoda laboriosa
CACGTTTTGCAGTACTGCAAACGACAGTTTTCTCTTTATTTTGCATGGTTCCCTACGTAAAACTTGTTTTAACGAATATAATCTGGAATACTGCTGGGTTTCTCGCTACTGTAACATTTTACAGTACTGCAAACGACTGCTTTCACTTTATTTTAGATGTGATGACACGTAAAACGTGTTTTAACGAATACAAACTGAAATAC
>NW_017109417.1:0-203 GCF_001263275.1 Habropoda laboriosa
AATAGGAGCCTTTATGAGGACTAGCGAGAACCTGTGGTTAGTCCGTCCCTCTGGTGGCAGAGAGTAGAAGGGTCGCTATATGTTACCATTTGAGCAGGTTCGTAGTTCACTCTCCGAGACAAACTCAACCTAAAAATGTTGGGTAAACAAATCTAGCGGTAATCGTAAGATGCACCCCTCGAAACAGAACAAGTTTTATTTGA
>NW_017109418.1:0-203 GCF_001263275.1 Habropoda laboriosa
ACGTTTCGGTTAACCATAGTCCCTTCCTGCTTCCCTCTTCTCTCTCTCTCTTTCACCCTCCAATACCTCTTTTCACCTTTCCTTTGTATCTGTCTCTCTCTCTCTCTCTCTTTCATCTTCCTTCTTCATTTCTCTCTTTTGCCCTACCTCTCGAACTTTCTTCACCCTTCTAACAATACCTTCTTCTTCCTATTACGCAGTCT
>NW_017109419.1:0-203 GCF_001263275.1 Habropoda laboriosa
TTCTTTTGGCGAGCAGCGTTTTTTAACCATGCTGAACTTTCTCCCGGCATTTCTATCGATCCCTCTCGTTTTTCCTACATCGCGTCGTTACGATTTCGCCGTTTAACGACGGAATAGCCGCTAAAGAGCGCCGGTCCCGGTAATAAAACTGCGTAACGTTGAACGTGCTGTACAGAAACGAGAGCCGCGAACGAGATAAGGGA
>NW_017109420.1:0-203 GCF_001263275.1 Habropoda laboriosa
TAGCCGCACGGCTTGAATTATACGCACACTCGGCTCTATGAGTCTATGCCGCGGACGCGACGCGCTGGGCGAAAATACCAATTGCATAAATTGGTACGCGAGTACTATAGCCCGGTGATATCCGATAGTTGGCCAATCACGATCGAGGCAGATCTCGATCCAGGGCTTCAGTGCAACGGCATCACCTGGAAGCTGATACCTCT
>NW_017109421.1:0-203 GCF_001263275.1 Habropoda laboriosa
GAACGAACGGTGACATTATTTATGGCCGGTTCCAGCGAACTTTCCGACCTCCTGCGAATTTCTGCTCGAGACTACGTATATACACCGTCGCTTCCTCCTCCTCTTTCTCCACCTTCTTCCTCGATCGTCCGATTTTTCACCTCGATAAGGATATCAAACGATTAATGAGATTTTAATTACCAATTGTCGTGCTGACGTTCGCG
>NW_017109422.1:0-203 GCF_001263275.1 Habropoda laboriosa
AAAAGTTCGGGAACAGATAGGCGGGTCAAATAGGCTTTCGGGCCGATAAATCAGAAAATTTCACGTCTGACCAAACTTCTGTCCGCGTTACTACGAGCGGTCACGTGATACACGCGAAACTTGCCGGTTGCTTTCTGCTACTAATTTTGGGCTCGTTACGTGCCCGTCCACGGGTACATCGGCCCACGGCGGTGCTAATTAAT
>NW_017109423.1:0-203 GCF_001263275.1 Habropoda laboriosa
TGCAGTACTGCAACAACATGGTTTGTCGCGAGAAAACAGCAGTATTTCAATTTATATTCGTTATAACTCGTTTTACGCGGCGAAACATGCAAAATAAAGAGAAAACAGATTTTTGCAATACAGCGATACGTGGTTTGTCTCGAGAAAACAGCAGTATTTCAGTTTATATTCATTAAAACTCGTTTTACGCGGCGAAACATGCA
>NW_017109424.1:0-203 GCF_001263275.1 Habropoda laboriosa
GGCGGATGCACACCGATCACGGTAAAAAGACGCGCTCCTTTTAAATTCAAACCGTTACACTGTCCTTTTCAGAGTAAAACTGTCACGAATTACTCTCGCGAGTGGACATTGCGTCTGAGAGTGACTGTCTGAAAGCATCACTCAACTCTCTGAGAATTACAACTCGAATAAACAGTTGCTTTGCAAACACGAAGCAGTTTCGT
>NW_017109425.1:0-203 GCF_001263275.1 Habropoda laboriosa
TTAGATCTTCGTTCGTTTACTTTAGTCTTAGATTATACGAGCTTTTTATTTCCGTCACTCCGTATAAAATTAGATACATAAAGCTTCCGTCACGTGTAAGTGGAATATAAACGAACGACAATTAGCCGTGTATATGTCGGTGCATAATGAAAGAAAATTCGTCGCGATGAAAGCCCTAAATTAATATATCACCAGAAATTGAA
>NW_017109426.1:0-203 GCF_001263275.1 Habropoda laboriosa
TTGAAATTGGTACTCTGGTGTGGAGTTTGAAAAATGTGGAATTTTGGGAAATTTGAAGATTGATGGTTTGGTTTGGATGAATGTGGCTGGATGGTGATTGTGAGTATTTGAGAGAAAATACTTCTTAGAGAGAGAGAGATAGAATAAAATGAAAACTAATACTTTGAAATTGTGGGGAGTTTGAAAAATGTGAAATCTCGGAA
>NW_017109427.1:0-203 GCF_001263275.1 Habropoda laboriosa
GCTGGGGGCAAATACAGATAACTAAATAATTCGACTTTAAGAATAATTCCTTCAGCTAATTGTTTACAACGATATCTTACAATTTTTTGATCCCGAATATAAAGGTGTGCAAGGTTCCTCAATATCTCACACGGTTGCCTTGTTACTGTTAAACGAAGCGAGTATACACATATAACGTCGGCAAGGTGAAAGTAGTTCTTCGC
>NW_017109428.1:0-203 GCF_001263275.1 Habropoda laboriosa
AACGTTTTTTGAAGTGAACATATATAAGAAGACAACACCGAACACATTAAGTAGTAAAATATTCAATCGATGTCACATCGAATGCTCACTTAAACAAAATATTAATAAGAACAGAAAAAAATATATATTACTACCATTTTGTAGCTGCATCGAAGAATTCTCATTTACAAATATTACTTTCGAACAGGATCCTCCTCATTAAT
>NW_017109429.1:0-203 GCF_001263275.1 Habropoda laboriosa
AAACTGCCAAGAACGCAGGGTCGCTGGTCTTACAAAACGACTCCTAAACCAAGAATCGTTATTCGAAAGCAAGTGGACGTTGAGGATGAGCAGCGTTCGGCGCCAGAAACTAGCCCGATCCCGCTAAACGTGGACGATAGCAAAACTATCACGGCTTCTGTTTCCACATCCACTACCACAACTACACCTATGACTGGTCAGAC
>NW_017109430.1:0-203 GCF_001263275.1 Habropoda laboriosa
TACTATTCTAGTTTAATACGAAGAAATTCAAATTGATAACAAATATTACATCCCCTAATTTCTCAGGAATAGCCCTTTAAATTCTGGTTTAATACGAACTCGTGTAACTATCCTATTTGCAATTTAAAAATTATACAAAGATCACTTGAATATCGAGAAGACTGACAAATCAAAATTACAAAAATTACGCAAATCAAAATAAA
>NW_017109431.1:0-203 GCF_001263275.1 Habropoda laboriosa
TCTTCGCCTGAATGTGCAGTTACTATTAATAAATCACCTCTTTGGAATTCGCCAGGCCCGAGCAGATATAATTACGAGTACGTTATCGTTTCGATAAATTGCACAGAGATATACGTCGTTTAGAGGGAAATAAGTATGTTGGGGATTGGATGATCCATCTCTTGTCAAACAGGGGTCCGACATTCGACGTCAGGAACTTACTT
>NW_017109432.1:0-203 GCF_001263275.1 Habropoda laboriosa
TGTGCGTAAAATTGCACCGTCTTTGAAACGTTTCTTCCTCTGCCCGGAACATTGACCAACGACTTATGTGAACGTCGTGAATCGATGCTTCACAGAGGTGTATCGAACTTTCGAGAGAATTTTCGGGAACTCCTCTTCTTCGTAAATTTTGCTTGTCACCTCAACTCGCCTACGTTCTGCAAAACATGACAGAAAATGTTGAT
>NW_017109433.1:0-203 GCF_001263275.1 Habropoda laboriosa
GTACTCTCGTGACGAACAGAATTGAACTGAAGAACTACAGCTTGCATACTTTACAAAAGACTCAAAATATTTTGCCACTGAAGAATCCAGCAATTTGAATACGGAATATTTCCAAGATATCAGTTGTCAATCGAAAATCTTCTAAATGTTACCAGCAAAAATCCAAAACCAATTACTCCATACTCTGTTCACAACCCTTGATA
>NW_017109434.1:0-203 GCF_001263275.1 Habropoda laboriosa
CTGATCAATATAAAAGTAGTTATTCTAATTTCTAACGATTATAGAAATTTTTAGAAGCAATCGTACATTAACACATCTATCTCAGCAAATACTTCTCACTATTCAACGTAACTGCGTGAGAATATTACTAAAGTATCAACAAACCAATGTACAAAACAAGAATTACACAGGCCATTTAGTATTCGAGAAAAAAATTCATAAAT
>NW_017109435.1:0-203 GCF_001263275.1 Habropoda laboriosa
AGCATCGGCACTACAACTCGAGTAATATTAAGGTTTTCTGTGTTTATGTAAAAGCGTCTCCGTTATTTCTAAATAAATCTTTAACAAACGTCAACGGAGAAATTTCCAAGTTGAACTTGAAAGATCCGAGCGGTAAATTACAAATCCGACGGATTCCCGCACCGAAAACTGGCGTAAAACGAGATCTTCCCGGGTGCCACAAT
>NW_017109436.1:0-203 GCF_001263275.1 Habropoda laboriosa
TGTTCTTACAATTCTCTAAGCATGCCCGTCAATTTGCAATCAGGTGACGGGTGTCGTAATGGGAAAAAAAAAGGAAAAAATAAGAAGGAAACAGTACGGAAGGCTACTGTTCGGCGATAGCGGGAGAAATGGTCGACTGTAGAATTTTCCGGTTAGCGGCAGTATCGCGACCAGTAAACGTCCCCTGAATATATCTCGCTATT
>NW_017109437.1:0-203 GCF_001263275.1 Habropoda laboriosa
CGTTTAAATAATAAGCTATATTTATACTATTCTTTATACTTCAGTAATACTGCACGCTGTAAATGTCAAGTATAGCTGAAAGATAGCATATTTGAACAAATTGTTGAAAATTCGAGGCTTTAGATAAATCAAACTTGATTTGAGAAAAATGCACCGTAATAAATTCCCTTAATTTTCCCAACGAATCGCAAATCATTTTTCAC
>NW_017109438.1:0-203 GCF_001263275.1 Habropoda laboriosa
CATTCTGTATTTTGAGTACGAGTATCGTATTGGTACGTTACATGAAAATCGCGAAGAAATACTTTCTCCAAGCGCTACGGAATATGTGTATATTCGCTTCGTTTAACAGTAACAAGGCAACGTTTGAGCTATTGAAAAATCACAGCACACCTTTGTATTCGGTATCAAGAAATGGTAATATTTCGTTGGTCACATTTAGTTTT
>NW_017109439.1:0-203 GCF_001263275.1 Habropoda laboriosa
GTCCCCATCATCAAAAGTCACGATTTTTGGAGTATATAAGGGCTTAATTTTTTACGCTCTGGGGCTCAGTTCTTCTGATCATGTTTCTAGGTTATTTGAAAATTTTCCCCTAGTTCATTTCATGCAGGCATCTGCCCTATCTACTTCATCGTCGGTAACACCACAAACCTCCCAAGACATCCGATAAAGAGGCCATAGTATCT
>NW_017109440.1:0-203 GCF_001263275.1 Habropoda laboriosa
TGTTAAGCGTCCACGCGAAATCTACGAAACAACCCTAGAGAACTGGCTGCTGTTTTTGTTTTTTTTTTTGCTTTTTATAGTGAAAAATACACCGTCGTCTGTACGCACAAATATTTGCATCACTTTGTGTTCGTTGTTGCTCTATCATAGCACACTTCGACCGGGAAAATTCGAATTTTTTGCAGCGAAGAAGTGATAGGGGA
>NW_017109441.1:0-203 GCF_001263275.1 Habropoda laboriosa
ACCATTCAGGGGACATCGTGTAGCGGAAATTAAAGCGCTATAAATGAACGTTTAACCCGAAAGCGCAAAGACTTTATTTCGGAAAGAAAACCAAGGATAAACCAGCAAACTAATTCGTCGAAATGGACGTTAAATTATGTGAAAAAGTTATGAGCACTCGTACAGATACGGTAAAACTAAGAAAACTAGTTTATTTAACCGCA
>NW_017109442.1:0-203 GCF_001263275.1 Habropoda laboriosa
CTGGTGCATTCGACTGCACGTTGCACGCGGCCACCAATATCCAAGAAAATCTGACTATCGCATTTTTTCCCCACAAAACGCATCCCGCGTTTTCACACGGTTCATGGTACTCGCGCGTTAACACCGCCCCTCTCACCCCCATTTTCCCTCCTGTTCCTTTCCGTGACCTCTTTCGTTTCCCCCTGCTGTTTCACCTCCTTTCT
>NW_017109443.1:0-203 GCF_001263275.1 Habropoda laboriosa
TAAACTAAAATCTAACGTTACGGTAGTTTCGTGAATTTTGTGAATTTTAATTTTTCTCTGCATTCTTCATTTGGAAGAGTCAATAGGTAATTAGGCTTCATTTTAATGCATTGAATTGGGTAAGGTTTGACTATAGAATGAATGTATCGTCGATTCCATTCTCAACTCGATCTAACCCCAGAAAATTCGTCCAAACCGAACCA
>NW_017109444.1:0-203 GCF_001263275.1 Habropoda laboriosa
AGACGTTATATGTGTATATTTGCTTCGTTTTACAGTAAGACCGGAACCGTTTGGCTATTGAAAGACAAACCACAAATTTGTATTCGGGACCAAAACGAGATAAGATATCGCTGGGTACATTTAGTTGTTGGAAATATTTGTAACGACGATATATTTTATTAATTGTATTTTCCACCACATCGTAGGTCGAAAATTAGACACCG
>NW_017109445.1:0-203 GCF_001263275.1 Habropoda laboriosa
ATAGCGAGAGATATGAAACGATGGAAAAAATCGGTCACTGCGTATCTCACTAAGCCCCCCGTAGGTGGATATGCGTTCAAACGAAGGCTGCGCAAGTCCACGCTGGATTCTCGTCGCTTTACACGAGACGTTGCTGCTGTGTCTTTCGTGTGCGTACACGGGGGCAAAGGATTGCGACGATACGCGAGGATACCGTTCTTAGG
>NW_017109446.1:0-203 GCF_001263275.1 Habropoda laboriosa
TCATCAAAACTGCGGGTACTGAGTTCAAACACGCGAAAATTAACCGGCAGACTGAGATTTTTTGTTCATTTTAAGATAATACTTTATTTAACGAAATTTTGATTACGAGATTTTTTATTCACAGTCCCAGTGAATAATTAATAAAAAGTAAATACGATGCTGTAATATGCGCACGATTACGGCCACAGTCCCCAAAGGGTAAA
>NW_017109447.1:0-203 GCF_001263275.1 Habropoda laboriosa
ACATTTTTCAGATTCCTGAATTAATTAAGTTATTCCCTCATAAAGATTCCCTCGTGGAAGAATTACCTATCTATTAGACTCGGCACAATCTTGTATAACGCTGTAGATTAGAGATTTGAGGCTTTCCATATGGAATATATGGCTTTCCATATAGAATTATTTTTCCAACGTTTCGCCGTTGCTGAAAGCATCCCTTAGATCTC
>NW_017109448.1:0-203 GCF_001263275.1 Habropoda laboriosa
CCATCGACGTCGAGCGTATAAATTTTCCTTCGGTGTCTTCGCGTATTTTCGCGGGTTTTCGAAATGTAGTGTCCTCGAGTGAGGTAACAAATCGGCGCACACTTAGCCTCTGTTGTCAACTCGCGAAGATTATTCCAGCATTCCTCCTTTGTGGCGGCGATACTAGCGGAATGTCAACGACGTTGTTAGAGAGTGCTTGTTGT
>NW_017109449.1:0-203 GCF_001263275.1 Habropoda laboriosa
ACTGAAATACTGCTGTTTTCTCGCTGCAATCACGTTTTGCAGTACAGCAAACGACTGTTTTCTTTTTATTTTGCATGATTTGTAACGACCACTTGACCCCTTTGTTCCGCGATCGCATAAGCACATTATAGAATAAGGATGTAGTCGATAATCCATTCTACACTACCTTACCATTAACCACTGGTCGATAATTCAATACACGC
>NW_017109450.1:0-203 GCF_001263275.1 Habropoda laboriosa
CTATGTTCTGATATTATAATTCGGAAAAGTGATGGACTATATTCTTTGCTCCACAACTTTGAATAATTGACATGCGACTGTTTCAAATGCCTGCAGTAAAAGGGATGCCTATAAATGCTTGCATTTCCATTGTATCCGTAGTTTCTACAGCATCGAGGCTTTCTACGTTTCCTGAGCTTCCTGGACTCGCGGGAAAGTCCCTT
>NW_017109451.1:0-203 GCF_001263275.1 Habropoda laboriosa
TTTTCCAATATCGATCTGATCGGAACACGAAACGATCGCGAAGTCTCGTAATTCTCCGTACAGCAGCGCAATCAGTATCGGGATCATCGATTCCCGAGTCAACATCCTTCCGCTCGATCGGCAATTAACCCGTACATTATGCGGACAGGATTTATTCGGCCGCATGTCCGAGATACGTGGACGTGCAGCAGGTGCGTACGAAT
>NW_017109452.1:0-203 GCF_001263275.1 Habropoda laboriosa
TTAGAAGGTGCTGTCTATTGAAAATACCGATGTTATTGTTCGGCCGTACCGACGAGCCCGAGTTTGTTACGCGTGTGACATTAGTACGGATAGACGCTGATATGTTTTTTTCTTATCATTGCAAAGAGACGTGCCTTCCTCGCGTACACCAATAAACACTTTCCGAACCTCAATCACAAGTCCAAATGAAAATCCCACCCTAT
>NW_017109453.1:0-203 GCF_001263275.1 Habropoda laboriosa
TGGCTTTGATATAGAACTGTTTCCGTAGAATGGATGAAGCACGTTTATCGCGATGTTTTTTTGATCGAATTAACAGGTTTGAGACTGTTGAGACTGACGTATTGTTACGAGACTATTCTTGTGAATTGGTAATACGGTGCAATATGAAGAAGTAAAATTGGGGCTGTGCTAAAGTTTCCATCGCTTGTGAATCAATGGCGCTG
>NW_017109454.1:0-203 GCF_001263275.1 Habropoda laboriosa
AGAGGAAGGAGGCACGTGGAGCGAAATTACGAGCGTAGCTCGAGAACAAGGTTAGGAAACGTGGAGGCGTTGAATTGGTTAAATGGACAGATTAGAGAAGGGGTTCCCAAGGTTTTACCTAGGTGGGCCAAATTGGAAACTCGAAAATATTTGGCGGGCCGTTAAGACAATAAAATATATACAGTGTAGCGCACGCATATGCG
>NW_017109455.1:0-203 GCF_001263275.1 Habropoda laboriosa
AGTCGACGGCACTAGACTATGTAACTGGTTTCTTGGAGTCCTTAGGCCAGCAAGGGGTGCACTAAACCCAGGTCACAAGACATTCCCCGGTTACGCATCGAGAGAGTACGCGCGTATTAACGGTGAATTCACTCAATACGAAGAAGAAATTTAAAAACTTTCTAGCATCCTTAGATAAAAATGCAATCTTCCACAAATTTATT
>NW_017109456.1:0-203 GCF_001263275.1 Habropoda laboriosa
TGTAATCTGAAAGTTCGAGGAGAAAATGGAATAATCGACGAATTTTTGTGGACATTCGATGAACGAGGACGTGAAGTAGAAATAAAATTCGTAAACATATTCTCTCAAGAAATAAATTCTACGATTTAAGTACAATTTTGTGAGTTACAGAATATTTTCCTGTGTAAGAAGAAAACATAGAAATACATGTTAAATTGGTATAA
>NW_017109457.1:0-203 GCF_001263275.1 Habropoda laboriosa
TAAACTGAAATATTGCTGTTTTCTCGAGACAATCCACGTTTTGCTGTAATGCAGTCGACTGTTATCTCTTTATTATGCATATTCCGCTACGTAAAACGTGTTTTAACGAATATAGACTGTAATACTGCTGTTTTCCCGGAACAACTCGCGTTTTGCAGTACTACAAACGACTGTTTTCTCTTTATTTTCCATGTTTCGCCACG
>NW_017109458.1:0-203 GCF_001263275.1 Habropoda laboriosa
GCATATTGGACGCCGGCGTGGAATTACCGAACTACGATGGTGGGGGAAAATTCAGATAATTAAGTATTTCGACGTTAGACATAATTACATCAAATAAATAGACCCAACCAAACCTGACATTTTTTTGGTACCGAATACGAGGGAGTGGTTTGTTTTTTAAATAGCTTAAACTATTCCGGTGTTACTGTTAACCGATGCGAATG
>NW_017109459.1:0-203 GCF_001263275.1 Habropoda laboriosa
CAGGCTAGCAATGAATATCAAAAAACTAACAAATGTGTAACTTCGTCAAATTTTATAGCATTTCAAATTACCTCATATTAATTGGTTTTTTGCCAATTTCTTTTGTTTTGCCTCCAATTTTACTTGTGAACAACTCTACTCACTTAATGTCCGCTAATATTTCAGACCAGTATTATAACTACCACAATTTGCTATAACATAAT
>NW_017109460.1:0-203 GCF_001263275.1 Habropoda laboriosa
CTGCATTAGGAATGTTTTTGCAGTCGGCCGCCTACGCGAGACTTACGGGGGCGGGATGCAAAGAAGAAGGCTCAACTTGTTAACTCGCTAGCTGACATCGCCCCGCGAATCTACGAGACGCCATTTTTAACCCTTTCGCAACGGCGGAACCAGCCATCAGTACGCCACTAACGAACGGATCGTCGTGCCGTTAGTGCACGCCG
>NW_017109461.1:0-203 GCF_001263275.1 Habropoda laboriosa
GAGTCTCTTTCGTCGTTGCCTCTGCTGCATCTCAATCGTTTCCTCTCCGCTCGTCGTTCTCTCCGCATTGTTCCTTGCCATCCAACCGGCGGCGTATTATTTCTCGCGGTGCGCTTTTACGTTTTTACATCGGGACGTTTTCCGCCTTGGCTGAACGACGTTCAGAGGAAGAAGCATCAGGTGTTGTGAAGGCGTTTTATCCG
>NW_017109462.1:0-203 GCF_001263275.1 Habropoda laboriosa
AAATATACAGACTTGGCCAAAAGTATTAGGCAACTTTTAATATATTTTTGTATTAAGAGAAAATCAAACTATTCAAATGTGAAAACAATAATTTTTTATTAATTTTGTCGATATTTTGTTGGCCACTATTTGCCTTCCATTTGAAAATCACAGCAATTTCTTTCTGATTTTTACCCTGTTTTTTAAAAAAAGAATTAATTCAG
>NW_017109463.1:0-203 GCF_001263275.1 Habropoda laboriosa
ACAACTTCAAACGAAACAAAATTTCAACCCAAAAATCTACTGTATCTATGTATATTTCTATGAGCACAGTGTTCTGTCCTGCTTAACTTAATTGCCCTAACTAGCATTTCCCAGAAACATGAAGTAGAAATTGATAAAACCATCTGTGAAACAGTTAAGATAAATAAATTAGACTGTTTCTAGAATTCTTCGAAAATATGTAG
>NW_017109464.1:0-203 GCF_001263275.1 Habropoda laboriosa
AAGCTGCATCTTGTCTGCGTTGTAAACTGCGCATTTACGCTAAAGTTCGTTCGAGCGTACTTTCCAAGCTAAATAGTACGCAGCGCTTTCATAATTTCGCGGAACACTTGTAACAAGTTCGCGGAACACCGCTTAAGAATCACTGCCCTGGAATCTTCATCGCGAAAGGAAGTTAATATTTCTAACAAGACCTTGTCGTTAGT
>NW_017109465.1:0-203 GCF_001263275.1 Habropoda laboriosa
ATTCGACGGCGAAGAATTCCCTTCCAGTCACACACAACATATGCGTCTTTAGTACTTCGTCACGTGTTCATTCACAGTTTCATATTTTATTCTGTCATATTTTATCCTTAAATTTTGCATTGTTAATCCTCTATCGCCTCCTCATTTGGAATAAAGTGAAATTCACACGAACAGGTTTTTGCATGTATGAAACGCACTTTCTA
>NW_017109466.1:0-203 GCF_001263275.1 Habropoda laboriosa
GATTTGCTTTGGATTTTATTAGGAAATTAGACTAACGTCGGTTCGACACAGTCATTGAGCATTATTACGACTGTTCTACTGTATTTTTCTGATAAAAATTGTTTACACCGTCTTAGGTTTGTATCTTGGACTCTTCGTCGACGAGAAGAAATGAGATTTGCTTCGTACTCGGAGGAACCGAATTTTTCGAATCAAAATTCAGC
>NW_017109467.1:0-203 GCF_001263275.1 Habropoda laboriosa
TTTCTCTCGAAACTCTCTTCTCCAATGTCCAAACGCAAAAAGATTCCAGCGTAGAAAAATTCCTACGTTCTCCAACAAATGCGCGAAACCTCCGTTGCGTTCGCCAGCTCGATATCGCGGAACGAATACTGGAAAAAGTGGACTAGCCTGAAATTGGCCAGCAGACGCGCGATAAAGGCCTCGCACGAGGGGTGTACGGGGGT
>NW_017109468.1:0-203 GCF_001263275.1 Habropoda laboriosa
TCGAAAAAAAATAATCCATTTGGTGAACGAAGAGTGCATGGGCACCCAAAGATTTGGATGGATATGACCGAATGCGTTTTAAGAATGTGCGCGTAGAGTGAACGAAAAAGAGAAATAGAGAAACGGATAATGAGCGAGTGAAAGAATAAAACAGGGTGAATGGAACCCATGCGAGGTAATTATAGGGAGATATTCAAAGTTGA
>NW_017109469.1:0-203 GCF_001263275.1 Habropoda laboriosa
AGTCTTTCGAAGTGATTTGCCCGAACTTTGCCTCTTTCTCGCGGGCTAAAGAACTAGTAAAAGCGAGAAAATTGGAATGGAGAAAGGAAAAAAGGAATAATTCTTATTTACTTTTGTGTTGAGAGAGTTGATGGAAATAGGAAAAGAAAAAATTAGCGCGAGTTACATGAAACGAATATAATAAAATAACGAAAGGGATTGTA
>NW_017109470.1:0-203 GCF_001263275.1 Habropoda laboriosa
TTTAAAATTGTTTAAACAATTAAACTTTCTCAAATCGTTTGCTACAAAACTTCAGACCAATTTGGAATTAAAAAACCCACTAATACCTGAAACAAACTTTCATCGACCAGATCCTTAAAATGCAATAAACCTTGGCTATTGATATCAATTTGAATTCTCGTATTCCTCCAATTTTTTGCCACGCAGAATCTCGATGGAAAATT
>NW_017109471.1:0-203 GCF_001263275.1 Habropoda laboriosa
CTTCTAGGTTAGGTTAGATTTAATGCAAGAAACCTTCTTACACAATGAAATTTAAAGAGGAAGCATATAATAACAGCTTAGGTTAGTTTAGATTTAGTATACGATCTTGTAGGTTGGGTTAAATTTAATATAGGATTTTGGGTTAGGTTAGATTTAATATAAGAAACCTTCCTATACAATAAAATTTAAAGGGGATTCTTAAA
>NW_017109472.1:0-203 GCF_001263275.1 Habropoda laboriosa
TCTTGTGTTCCAATCCTCCTGAACATCCTGCTCGATTCTTACACTCGCTCCTTTCTTCAGCCTACTCTCAAGGACTTCATACTCCCATTCCCAAATGTTGGTAGCTTAATTAGTTCATCGTCTATTACTTCGTTAAAGGCTCTAGCCAGTTTTGTACCCCAAACTTTAGACCACATTTTCTTTTCCATCCTAACTATTACCAG
>NW_017109473.1:0-203 GCF_001263275.1 Habropoda laboriosa
ATTCATTTGTTTATTTAATCGAAGGGAGAGAAATGGTAATATACAGAGTGTCCTACGCGACTGAACCAAACTATAATTTTAAAATGGTAGAAATTAGAAAGAAATTTAATCAGGCAAAGTTAAATAGTTTCGAACGATGCACCACGTGGTATATATGTCTTCGTTCGTTTATTTCTTTAATCGAAGAGAGAAAAATGATGATA
>NW_017109474.1:0-203 GCF_001263275.1 Habropoda laboriosa
ATTTTTTTAAATGGAATCATATTTTTTCTTCATAATACGATAGCATTTGTTGAGACGAATTAAGCAACCTGCAATATGAAGTCATTTGTTGCTGTAAAATATTACAAATTATATTATAAATTCGTGAATTCCCAAGGAGCCAAGTAAACCTGAATCGTACGGTTTGTATAATTTAAACACGGCAATTGAAGATCCAACTTCGA
>NW_017109475.1:0-203 GCF_001263275.1 Habropoda laboriosa
CGGTACTTTACTTTCTTTCCTACTTACCAATCTCTACCAGTTTTCTCTCCCTTCTTCCCTCTACTCATTTCAACGCACGGACAATTGGCTGTCTCATTGTTCAACGTTTCGCCTGTTGGTAAATGTTTGGAATTTATACGAAAGCTGCACAGTGAAGTATTTTATTTAAACTGCTGGCAAATTTGTTAACGATACAAATGTCT
>NW_017109476.1:0-203 GCF_001263275.1 Habropoda laboriosa
TTACCAACCAATGCTAAATCGAAGCAGGAAAGAAAAGATTCTACTGTCCCGGCTAAGAACTGGCCACTCAAAAATTACACACGAACATCTAATTAAGAAAACAGATCTACCCTATTACAATCACAATAAACCACCTACTCTATGAATGCAGAAAAGTGCAACTATAGAGGAAGAAGCACGCAATACAACCAGCCACCGCCTTT
>NW_017109477.1:0-203 GCF_001263275.1 Habropoda laboriosa
CACATTTTTTTCTCACTTACACTCATAGGACACTCTGACGAAATTTGGTAAAAATGAATTTGGGCACCCAGTATATACCTCGATAATAAATCGCGACACGCGGAGGACGCTTCCTCGTTCACCAACGATGTCGACGCAACGAACTTGCGGCTTATTAAGAGATAGCTAGCTCCTCCTAAGAAAAACCGTCTTGCAAACTTGTT
>NW_017109478.1:0-203 GCF_001263275.1 Habropoda laboriosa
TTAGGCAGGAATGTGCACTGGAATTTGCATCCCTTTCCAGTCCTGTATCTAGATTTTCCTCTGACAAGCTCCATAAACTTGTTGCTTAATGGTAGAAGCAACGAACTATCGAGATATTTGTTGGAAAGAATTCGGTAACATTAACGATATTAGAAATGTTTACGAAAGGAGAATAGCTGCAGGCTGTTTATTCTTTCTCTGTT
>NW_017109479.1:0-203 GCF_001263275.1 Habropoda laboriosa
TGACGAACAACGTTACATCGGCATCCCTTTTCTTCGCAAAGAAAGAATACAACATCGCAAATAGTATTCAATTTTCTGCACGACAAATTCCTTCCTAAGCAAGAAAACGGGAAAGGGGGAAAAAAGATGTAATTCGAAACAGCGAGGTCAGACAGGAGAAAGAAAAGTTCAGCAGAAACCGAGAACAGAATTAAGAAAATGCC
>NW_017109480.1:0-203 GCF_001263275.1 Habropoda laboriosa
GGGCACATGTAGAACGTGTGACACAGCACGTATTTCTTCGAGAAAAATAATTCTCACGATCGTAGACGTTTACACGATAATTTTTTTCTCCAAAATTTAAAGCACAGCTATAGTTTTTTTATTGTTATTCCTGCTATATTAACACGTTATAAAATTTTCGTATTTTTCGAACAAGGTTGAGTGACGTCACAGGTGCACTTGGG
>NW_017109481.1:0-203 GCF_001263275.1 Habropoda laboriosa
AAAATTCCCAAACTTCACCTATTTCTCGAAGCCCCCTTAAACTTCAAATACTCTTCAAGCACGTTGGTTGCTTCAACATTTTATCGATCAACGCACTTGCGTGTCAGTTTCCATTTTTCCCAATACTTTTCACATTTCCTGTTCTTCGAATGCACGAAAGAAAGGGGAGAGACGACGAAGAAAGGAAGAACGAATAGCAAGCG
>NW_017109482.1:0-203 GCF_001263275.1 Habropoda laboriosa
TCTCGCTATAAACCTTCCAGAAACCCCGAATAATCACTTAGATCGTGTACGAAAATCTGTCGACTCTTGTCGATTTCAGCAATTTTTTGCTCTCTGTTTAACGTTCGCTAGCGTTGGAACGTCAAAACGCAACATTCTCTTTACTCAGAATTATTTATGAATCTTCCAAAATTTCGAAATAATCGTCGCAAAAATCTACCGAA
>NW_017109483.1:0-203 GCF_001263275.1 Habropoda laboriosa
GGTAGAAATCAGGACGTTGTTGTATACTGTGCTGGAGAAGAAGAGGGACTCGCGCAAAGTGGGAAAGATCTACGATGATCGCAAGGAGATGAAAACGAGTTTGTCGTATCCTAGACAAGATGAGATCGATAATTTCAATAATACCATTCAGCATGTTTCGTCGACAAACGGTTCGTATATTTTATTCAGGGGAAGGATTAAAT
>NW_017109484.1:0-203 GCF_001263275.1 Habropoda laboriosa
GACGACGGTGGTAATGGGATATTAAATGTTTCAGGGAGCGATAGTAGAATTGTATTTTAAATGACTTGAGAAGTTTGAAGAGTACACTGCCGTTCCTTAAGTATTAGAACACCCGTTATATTTGTGTAGAAAGTATTATTCGATTTAAATAACATTTCCTTGCCAAATTTACAATTATGTAGTGTCATATGGGCCAATCAGAA
>NW_017109485.1:0-203 GCF_001263275.1 Habropoda laboriosa
GCCTGTGTTTCCGTTTGTGAGTCGTGAGAAGACGAACTGAGATTCAATTATCGTTCCGAAGTAAATTTGGAATGTGCATTGAAAATTGAACAATGACCAGGGAGACAAATGGTGCGTGTATCTTTCCGTTTGTGAGTCACATGAAGATGCGTAGAGATTCAATTGTCGTTCCTAAGTAAATTTGGAATGTACATTGAGAATTG
>NW_017109486.1:0-203 GCF_001263275.1 Habropoda laboriosa
TGCCTCTCTTCCACCGAATCCCTCAATTACAGAAGGATCCTGAAAAAAGACTCGAAAAATCTTTTAAATAATAAACACTCGTTGCTAGTTAATCATTCTTTTTAATATTACTTAGCACCTTAACCTACGATACAATTCAGCTTCGCATATCTACGCCACATTTACAATTCGTCTTAGAATTAACCATAAATCAGTACACAGCT
>NW_017109487.1:0-203 GCF_001263275.1 Habropoda laboriosa
CACTTTGAATGACCCAATGCCACTTTGAATGACCCAATGTCAAATTTGAATGACCCAATGTCAGATTTGAATGACCCAATGTCAGATTTGAATGACCCAATGCCACTTTGAATGACCCAAAGCCAGATTTGAAGGACCCCAAGCCAGATTTGAATGATCCAAAGCCAGTTTGAATGACCCAATGCCAGTTTAAATGACCCAAT
>NW_017109488.1:0-203 GCF_001263275.1 Habropoda laboriosa
TTTTATGGAATTTTCTGTGCAGGAAAGTGTTCTTCGAGTCGAGGACTTGAGGATCTGAGAACTTTCCATTTACGTTTGACGTGGTTTGTACTTGCGAATTTTATCTCAGAAAAATCTAGAGCACTGCTGTGTTTGATAAAAAATTGCGAATTTTTAGAATTTTTACTACAAACAAGTTCAGAATAGTATTGAACGTTAAACTT
>NW_017109489.1:0-203 GCF_001263275.1 Habropoda laboriosa
CCAATTCGCCGCGCGGAATAAAAAACGCACGTCGTCGTCGAAGAACGAAACGTCTGCGACTGGCCGTTCGACTCGCGAATATATCGGCGATATCGATGGCGGAACGCGTTAACCTCGATCTGCTGGAGTTCGCTGTTAGCTAACCAGCTGCTCCTGGAACGATCGCTTCCGTTACGCGACACCACGTGCACCACGTCCGCGAC
>NW_017109490.1:0-203 GCF_001263275.1 Habropoda laboriosa
TGGTTATATCTGCAAATTGCAAGGTTTCCCTCTTCGTCTGTTTCTCTCTCTCTCTCTCTCTCTTTAAATTGTCAGTTTTAAGGCCGGAAGGAATCCTGGGCGAAATTCAAATAGCGACTTCGGATCATCATTTAGCCGGTCCGAGAGATCCGCGTCTCGAATGGAAAGGCCGCTATTACGAGGCGAAGTTTCATATCCAAGAT
>NW_017109491.1:0-203 GCF_001263275.1 Habropoda laboriosa
ATCACCAGCGCACCCTTTCGAAAATGTCTAGTTTCGATCGTTGCCTTCGGAGACAGTGAGATACCGTAATGATGTTGAAATTGTTTTTGGTCACCTTCCAGATTTTTGATACCTGTGACGATTTTTCGTTCGTCCATCGGACGTTGAATGAAAACAGTGTCCTCGTAGTGGGAAGTTAGTGTTAGTATGAAATATATGTGATT
>NW_017109492.1:0-203 GCF_001263275.1 Habropoda laboriosa
TAACAATTACAATTTATCATTTTTTTAACATATAAACCATCAAACTACGATTCCTAATAGCGAATTGTTCAACTGAGTACTGCAAACATATTAATGATACTATAACCTGTGTTATCATAAAACATAGCATAGATGCACCACAGATTCTTAGATGTTGTAACATAACCGCATAGTGCTCGTAAAATATATCATTTGCACGCAGC
>NW_017109493.1:0-203 GCF_001263275.1 Habropoda laboriosa
TGTACCGGTGTCGAATTAACGAGTTTCTAGCGACAATTTATCACTGTAAGAGGAGCCAGCAGCACAGTGGAGTAAACCCCCCCCAAAAATAGGAAAAAATTCAATATGTCAGTTTATGAATTCAAATTACTAATTTTTATGTAGTTCTATCGATAAAAATGTTAGGTCAGTGGCGAAAACATTCCTTTAAGAGGGGGTAAAAG
>NW_017109494.1:0-203 GCF_001263275.1 Habropoda laboriosa
ATCGACCCTGTCGCCAGTTGCGACACACCGAGGAGAAAAAAGGTTCGCGGCATGAACGAAAAGATATCGAAAGAACATATTGGGAGAGCGTTTAAACATTCACGCGTTTCTCTCTGTGTTCCGTTTCTTTGCCTTCGAGAAACCAGTGGCACACTCTGGCTGAAAAACTGGTCATCTCGAAAAATGCCAATTTTTCAGGAAAC
>NW_017109495.1:0-203 GCF_001263275.1 Habropoda laboriosa
AGTTGGACTGTGCCAAACGAAAGCCTTGAAGATGATTAAACGGTCCCAAGTTGTTTGTTAGACAGTGTTAAATAAAAGTAACGTAGACGTTATCCAGAGATCTAAAAATGAGGCTTGAAGACAGTAAAATGGTAAATAGGTTAGCAGTGTTAAAGAAGTAATATAGACACTAACCAGAGATTTCAAAATAAAGGTTTCCCACT
>NW_017109496.1:0-203 GCF_001263275.1 Habropoda laboriosa
CCGCGAGTCAACCATAAGTCAGTCATCGAAACTTGTTCAAGCTAGTAGTACAAGTAAACCATACCTTATACGCTCGAAAATTTGTCGCGATACGCAAGTAGTGCAAGCCAATCATTTCTCAGAAATTCGAAATTTTTCGGTGTCCCTAAGCTATTTCCGCGCAAGTCATGAGTGTTTGAGATGTGTCAGGGAAGACGTAAGAG
>NW_017109497.1:0-203 GCF_001263275.1 Habropoda laboriosa
AATAATTTTTAAAGTCGAAATATTTAGTTATCTGCATTTTCCCCACTATCGTAGTTCGAAAATACGGCGCCGATGTCCAGAATTCATAGCAGTATCGTACTCTGTTTTGGAGTACGAGTATCGTACCTGTACGATATGTGAAAGACGCGAAGAAATACTATCTCCAAGCGCGACGTTATATGTGTATATTCGCTTCGTTTAAC
>NW_017109498.1:0-203 GCF_001263275.1 Habropoda laboriosa
TAATAAAATTCATTTGAATAATGTACAATATTTAACGATAACACGCGAGATAAGTGGTTGGTTTGGACCAGACGACTTTTCCTTTCATGTTTTCGTACTACCTTTAACAATTTGTCACGTAGAGATAAGAATAACGTAATGTCGCGTAGATACATAATTTAAAGGAAGGAATTAGTATGCGAGCATAGCGGAAATTGTCACCG
>NW_017109499.1:0-203 GCF_001263275.1 Habropoda laboriosa
CGCACTTGAATGCCAAATATTTGAATATTTATTGCAACATTGAACGTCGCAGTAAGGAGTTTCCATGTTCATCAGCTACTTCTCTACATAGTTTATCGCGCCAGGCTGTTTGTGAGCCCTTAAACAAAATCTCCCTTGCAGAGAGGAGAGAATTTTGCTGGCACGAATTTCGGGAAATTTCACGGCGCATTTTCATTGCCGTC
>NW_017109500.1:0-203 GCF_001263275.1 Habropoda laboriosa
ATACAAATTTCACATAATGGCAGCGAAGCGTTTACAAAGATTGCTGCAATTGATCGTCAACTTCCTGTCGTTCCTATTCAAAGACCCTTTATGAGCACCTAGATTTTCAAAAGGCAATAGTACAAAGTACAAAAAGTAATAGAAACATGTCCCCAGGACGTCAAATTTGGCTAGTCCTTTGGTTTTTGATAGTAAGTTAATCA
>NW_017109501.1:0-203 GCF_001263275.1 Habropoda laboriosa
CATTTCCTCCTTAACACGTCGACTGCCACGCCAGATTTAGGTGTTTTGCTCAGGGGACCGCAAAGAAAATTTTCGTCATTCTAAGATTTTTTCATTGTTCTGAATCTTCATTATTCTTCCCATTATTTCATGATATTATATTATGCTTTATTATTTTTATTTTTTAATTCAAAATAACGTCTAGTTAACTGGTGACGTTCAAA
>NW_017109502.1:0-203 GCF_001263275.1 Habropoda laboriosa
AAAAGAATGTCTTTCACATTTGCAAACATTACTCAAGACTGACATACTTTATCTTTTTTTTTTAATTTTTGTTACATTCCAATGCAAACGATTTTTCAGCCATGCGAAAGGAGGACGGAAGCTGGTTCCGTGAGATTTGAAAACTAGCTGGGGCAAAATCGTGACAAAAGTGAATTGCGAAACAATGTTCCATAACTGAAAAG
>NW_017109503.1:0-203 GCF_001263275.1 Habropoda laboriosa
CGTAAAATAATAGAAAACTCGATAAAAAAAAGAAGCAAAAAAGGGGAGAGAATCATAAAAAAGGATAAGAAGAAGAACAGGAGGAAACAGAACGCTGAAAAATAAACGAACAATTGTAGTATCGGGGGGCCTCCATACCCAAATAGGGAACCTCGAAGGGAGAATATAGAGGGAGTAATTGGCGTAGTGCGCAAAGCCTCGAC
>NW_017109504.1:0-203 GCF_001263275.1 Habropoda laboriosa
GTCCCTAAGACCAGACCCAGAAAAATAGAAAAGTGACGACTTTTGCCAACGTCGATGAGCCACATGACTTTAACAAAGTGTAGGATCAATTCGTTAAGAAAAAAGTATACTCTCTGTCGCGTAGCCAGCTCGGCGCGCTGCCTTCAACTGCCTTCTTGTCCCGGGCCCGGGGCCCGCGTGCCTCTTCTACGCTTCGCTTTTCG
>NW_017109505.1:0-203 GCF_001263275.1 Habropoda laboriosa
GGTGGGAGTGTAGGCTCGTATGTGTAATAATACTTAGGCATGTGTTAAATAGTCTACACTCTCGACGCTATTTCCTCACAATTTGCCAAGTTTCCCGGTCGAATTTTGGTATTTATTTAAATGGACTTGGATAGTTTCGGCACGATTGAGAAATGATTTACTTGCACTACTTACGGATTCCGGAAAATATCAAACGTCTGAGA
>NW_017109506.1:0-203 GCF_001263275.1 Habropoda laboriosa
CCGAGATGAGAGTGATTATCGCCGCGTAATGACCCAGAAACGCTTTTTCCGGAAGGGTAGCGCTTACGTCGCGGCTATACTTCTGCGGTTTTTATATTCACGCGATATTTTACGAGCTTTCGAACCGGTCTCGTTGCGTGTACAACACACGAGAGATGGTAAAGTGTAACTGTATCGTTTTCGGGCTGAAATTTCACACAGAC
>NW_017109507.1:0-203 GCF_001263275.1 Habropoda laboriosa
TGCACGGGTTCGTTGAAAAGCGAGGAAAAAATCGATCCGTGTTTGTTTTCTTCCTTTTTTAAGATCGTAATTTAAGTTAAGTAGCAATATTTGTGCGAGATTGCAGTGTCGCTGTAATTATGGATCTTGGGATTTAGTGAAATTTGAAAAATTTAATTAGCTGAGAGTCGGAAGGAAAAATGGTGAATGAGAGATTTTTGAGA
>NW_017109508.1:0-203 GCF_001263275.1 Habropoda laboriosa
TGGTGGGGCAAATACTGAGCACTATATATATCGACTTTAAAAACATTCCCCACCAATAATTGTACCCAACGAAAGCTTACATTTTCTGGTACCGAATACGAAGGCGTGGTTTTATTTTTTCAATATCTCACACGGTTGCTGTGTTATTGTTAAACGAAGCGAATATACACCTATAACGTCGGCTAGGAGATAGTAGTTCTTCG
>NW_017109509.1:0-203 GCF_001263275.1 Habropoda laboriosa
TTTGGAGTACGAGTATCGTACCTGTGCGTTACGTGAAAAACGCGAAGAAATACTTTCTCCAAGGGCGTCGTTTAGGTGTATATTCGCTTCGTTTAGGAGTAACACGGCAACCGTTTGAGCAATTAAAAAAACAAACCAGTCCTTTGCATTCGGTACCAAAAAAGGTAAGGTTCCATTGGGAACATTCAGTTGTAGGAATTATA
>NW_017109510.1:0-203 GCF_001263275.1 Habropoda laboriosa
TTGGTGTGTGGTAAACGACAAGAGGTTGGTGGACCGGTCAGAACATTCTACGTACGTGGTATAAACGTCGTTCTCCAACCAGTCCGATAGGATTGGATCTGTCGGCGTAAGTGTTATATACGCCGTTCTCCAAAGGATGGACAAGGTTGGGTAATTGTGAGGACAGTACGTACCGTAATGTCGGATATACCTCGAGCGGTTAA
>NW_017109511.1:0-203 GCF_001263275.1 Habropoda laboriosa
AAAAAGAAAACGAACGCGATCGACCATTTCAATTTTAACGGTAAGAAAAATTTCTATGCAAAATGCAAAGGTGGCACAGCTAAAATAATAAATAACCGAATTTGAAAGAAAGAAAGAAAGGAACACCGACTTTCATCTCAAGATGGTGAAGAAGATCCATTAAAACACATGCACGTACCTTATGATAGGTATCTTTCTGCCAC
>NW_017109512.1:0-203 GCF_001263275.1 Habropoda laboriosa
TGAAATAATGGTCACTCGAAGAAAATGGTAGCTGAGAAATGAAGTTCAGTAATTCGAAAATTCCAAAAAATTTGAAAATTTTGCAAAAATTTAGTTCAATCGACGCTAATAACGATATTACTTCTTATTTCGGCAATGGGACGCTCCTAGGGATGAAAACACCCCTCGAACTCTCTTCAAACTCTTCACAATCGCACTCAGAA
>NW_017109513.1:0-203 GCF_001263275.1 Habropoda laboriosa
GCCGCCACCGTTGTGAAACTGTCCTATCGAGTTAAAGGGCTAAATGTCAGCCGGCCGAACGTTGAACGTTAGATAGGACACGGTGAGAGAAAGAGTTCGTGGCCCGATGGGCGGAAGGTAGCGGCGCACGATTGCTGAACAGACATTTGCCGGGAACAGTCATGCGGGGATATCGATCGCTATTATCGCGAACTTAATGAACT
>NW_017109514.1:0-203 GCF_001263275.1 Habropoda laboriosa
GTTGTTGCACCGTGTTCATATTCCTCGTCATTGGTTGTTGGTCTTGCGATGTCCGCGCGCTACATTCAGCGCGTTTTCTTTCGTTTCTTTTTATTTTTTATCGTAGAACACTGATAATATTGATCGATGTTTCAAATGTCCACAACTTTTTGTCCATAGAAGTGAGATTTATATTAATCTCGCTTCGTTGAATTCTCTCACGT
>NW_017109515.1:0-203 GCF_001263275.1 Habropoda laboriosa
CGTGGGTATATATTAGGTCGGTGTATGTTCTGATTGGTTGGACATCGAAGATGGTGGAAAAGAGGGTCTCGAAAAATGCGGAGGTGTGATTGGATATTAGGAAACTAAGTGGAAGGAGAACGTGAGGGTGAAGGTGGTGAGCAAAAGTTGAAATAATTTGGGGAAACCCCGGAAAGGGATAGGAAACATGACCAGGATGCGAC
>NW_017109516.1:0-203 GCF_001263275.1 Habropoda laboriosa
TATATGGATTTTTCTCAATTCTGACTAGATACGTGAATTCATCGTTAAAAAAAAACTCTAATTGCAGGCTTCTTTCACTTTTTCAACGTGAAAGTATGTGAAATATTTTTTCGAGAATTACACAATACGTAAGTTTCATTAAAATCGACGAGTATGGGAATGTTCCTTTCTTAGCCCGGAAATATCGAACGTTGAACAACGTA
>NW_017109517.1:0-203 GCF_001263275.1 Habropoda laboriosa
AAGCGAGTCGACGTAAACTATCCGGCAACCGACTCTGATCACACCCACTTCTCCATCATCCTCGCGTCTCAGCTAACACCGGAGTTATACCGGGCAGACTCGACAACGCTTGATGCAACCTGGCTTTTGTTTGTCGTCCTCGAACAGATGTTTTTCGATGAGAATGAAATTCGACGAGTTCTTCTTTGAACTCTTCGGCGTTT
>NW_017109518.1:0-203 GCF_001263275.1 Habropoda laboriosa
AGTGTTTGCAACAGCACACGGATTATTTCAGGCTCAATTAGTCTTGCTTTATTTCAATATTCTTCTGTAACAATATATGGAAAGGCAACAATTTCACGTACGTAACTGGGACAAGCTGATAAGGTAAAACGAAATGCCATTGGATCCTGCATATTTCCATATTACATTTATCCACTTTTATTTATTAACGTATCCTACAGTGT
>NW_017109519.1:0-203 GCF_001263275.1 Habropoda laboriosa
TTTTATCTCCCTTGGCAGCTTTCGGGTGCACGTGAAGTTCCTATTTAACAAAGAAATATAGCTCAACAAACATTTTCATTTTCTAACGATACGTTTCTTCTTATTACAAATTATGAACATAATTTAAAATATAAGTAACTCATGACGTTTCCAGTATACACATAAGTTTAGAATAAATCGTTGCATTCGATACAGCACTTGGT
>NW_017109520.1:0-203 GCF_001263275.1 Habropoda laboriosa
GAACCGTTTGAGCTATTGAAAAAACAAACCACAACTTTGTATTCGGTACCAAAAAAGGGTAAGATTTCGTTGGGGACATTTATTTGTTCGAATAATTTCTGACGACAGAATATTGAATTATTTGTGTTTTCCCCCACATTCTAGTTCGAAAATTCGGCGCCGGTGTACAGAATGCATGGCAAAACCGTACGCCATTTACAGAA
>NW_017109521.1:0-203 GCF_001263275.1 Habropoda laboriosa
AACCAAGCACAGCTTCATATTCGGGATTAAATAATTGTAAGATTTCGTTGGATACATTTAGCTAAAGGAATTATATTTAAGGTCGAAATATTTGTTTATCAGTATTTTCCCACACTTCGGAGTTCGAAAATTCGACGCCAGTGTCCAGGATGCATAGCAGAACAGTACGACATTTAGAGGACGAGAATAGTCCCAGTATGATA
>NW_017109522.1:0-203 GCF_001263275.1 Habropoda laboriosa
AAATAGTTATATATCATAAGAGCAAGTATTTCGTGAAATATTCTATTGCACAATGAGAAAAGTGTTTTTTTAACACACCCAAAGGGACAATTCTAAATATCTTCAAACGAGAAATCTACGATTGGCAATAATAATATTTTTACGTTGATAATTATCGCGTGAAACTACGCGAATTTCAATCTTACCGAAGGAGAAAACCGGTT
>NW_017109523.1:0-203 GCF_001263275.1 Habropoda laboriosa
GGAGGATGCAACACATTGTCGGATGCTCGCAAGTTACAAGATGATCTTACGCTCATTTTAGAGCCTTCGCGCAAGTGGGTCGGCAACGATAGCAGAATAATAACTTAATCAATTGATACAAGGGAGTGTCAAAAAAGTTTCCGAACTGAATCTATAAAAAGTGGCAGATTAGTCTAAGATTTGAATGGCCTTCATTCCCTTTA
>NW_017109524.1:0-203 GCF_001263275.1 Habropoda laboriosa
GAACTTTTGTGTCGAAGCCTGTTTGATTTGTTTATTCTTTCTGTTATGTGAGAAATGGGATTTCTCTTGGAATTTGGTTCTTTTAATTGGAGTGAAAAATTTTTGGGGGATGATTTTTGTAAGGGAAATTTCGTAAATGACTGAGATTTCTAAATAACACTTTGTGATAAAAAATTGTAATTTTGATAATTACAAATCTCTCT
>NW_017109525.1:0-203 GCF_001263275.1 Habropoda laboriosa
GCGTAAACGCAAATTAAATTATCTACAATTTAGCATTATCGTCATTTTTCTGCAATTTTCTCACAACTGGGATTACGTTCATTTTCTAATATCTTCTGAATTTTTTCGTATCTAACGAATGAACTTTCGACTGGGGAATCCCACGATAATAAAAACTCTCGTCACAGTTAATTCAAATTTAATCCGTGATCAACTTTTTGCAG
>NW_017109526.1:0-203 GCF_001263275.1 Habropoda laboriosa
GCTGTTTTGAGAACGGGCAAAATATCCATCATAGGAAACGGTGTTGCTCTTGATTCACAGGCTCTAATCTCAGAAATAGAGTCATTGAAAGTTAAAGGAGTGGACGTAAACTATAACAACTTGATGGTATCCGAGAGCTCTCCATTAATACTTAGCGTACATAAGGACAAGGAAAAGCTATTTGAAGATTTAAACGGAAATCA
>NW_017109527.1:0-203 GCF_001263275.1 Habropoda laboriosa
GTTCCGAGGGCAGCCAAAATCCCGATTGACGTTTCGAAAGGCAGTCAACTGCCGAAAACTGCACGAGCAACATCGACCAGCGTTACAAGACATTCCATCTCGCCTTTTCAATAAAAGATTCAAACGCGCTCACGTGTACATTTATTCCCCCCGTCGCCCACAATGTCATATAACAGCATCACAAAATGTGAACAAAAATGTCA
>NW_017109528.1:0-203 GCF_001263275.1 Habropoda laboriosa
CCAAGCACACCTCTATATTCGGGATCAAATAATTGTAAGATATCGTTGGATACATTTAGCTGACGGAATTATATTTGAAGTCGATATATTTAATTATATGTATTTTCCCCCACCATTGTAGTTCGCAAATTCGGCGCCGGCGTCCAGAATGCATAGCAGAATCGTACTCCCTTTAGAGTACGAGTATCGTGCCGTTACGTTAC
>NW_017109529.1:0-203 GCF_001263275.1 Habropoda laboriosa
CGTCAGATTGGACGCTTTACGGTGTCCCGTAAACAGATTCGTCTGTGTTAAAGCGGGACTTCGAAAAGCTGCAAAGTATCGCAGCAACCACAATCGAAGTTGTGGTAAACTCTTTTGAAGAAGTTGAATATGCTGATAACAAAGGGAACGATGGAGAAATTTTGTAGGACCTTGTGAGTCTTATCGTCTTTGGGGAAAAGCAG
>NW_017109530.1:0-203 GCF_001263275.1 Habropoda laboriosa
CGCGTTATTCGATTATAACGTTACCGTGAAACTTCTATGTCAACGGTTCAACTCGCATTCTTCTTCTCTATCATTTCCACCCCTTTCTCTCTACCTCGCTACCCTACTTCGGCAACTTTCTCGGAAGACTTCGCCACGCTGTTGTAAAATCGTAAAACTGTAATGCGCTAAGAAACGTCTCGTTCGACGATTATAGACCTCTT
>NW_017109531.1:0-203 GCF_001263275.1 Habropoda laboriosa
ATCGAATTACAGAAACCATTGCGAATCTCGGAAGAAATGACTTTTTGATATAAATTATAGCGACAGTGTATTATGTTACCAATTTTTCTCTTCGCTTACAAAATTTTTAATTACCCTCATTAATTAGTGAGGGTAATTAATTTTTCGTTAATAATTCAAAAACGAAGCTTCAACCAACATTTTGCTAAAGGAAAAAGTTGTTC
>NW_017109532.1:0-203 GCF_001263275.1 Habropoda laboriosa
GCGTGTTAAAAGTGTAAGAAAAAAACGACGGATGTTAAAAATTTTTGGTCCGTGCGATAACAGGACGTGTGCCGAAGATTCTCTACAAATTTCAAGTCAACTGATAAACTAGAACTCGAGATATCGCGTGAACTGTTTCAAGAAAAACGCGTTTAAAGATCCGTCTGTCCATTTCGTTACGGTACGACTGCGCTCCTCGAACC
>NW_017109533.1:0-203 GCF_001263275.1 Habropoda laboriosa
TCTGGGCTTGTCAAGAGGAACGCACTTCATCGAACGTTCACGCACCGTAGATATCAAAGAAACCATTATAGATCTGAACATCTCATTGTGTACACAATCAAAGGTGAATCACGTCTACGTAACAAGTAATGATGACTAGTTTCTGGTGATTCGTTGGGTTTTCTTAAATTTTTCCCATTCACGTCAAAATCGTGTGAACTTCT
>NW_017109534.1:0-203 GCF_001263275.1 Habropoda laboriosa
GTAAGGGAGAAATGAATAGTTTGATATGCTGTAATGTTTTGTAAAATACATTCGGTACAGTTACCTTACAATAAATAATTGCATTTCTTCATTTTTCCTGAAGTTGAAATCCTCTCCTTTATTCCTGCGGTGGCCTTGTTCCCTCCACATACGATTTAAACAACGAGAACATTAATTTTTCTAATTTTTAATAAAAGTTATAA
>NW_017109535.1:0-203 GCF_001263275.1 Habropoda laboriosa
GTTCACTTTCTCTCTTATTCTCGGCACTGTTTTTTTAAAATTACGATACTACAATATTAACACCGGTTTTAAAATTTCGATTTAACCCTTTGCGGTCCTATGTCGAATGAGACTCGACGTAAGAATTTTTGATAAATGACAATAAACCATTTTTTAATGCATTAATATTACACCGGAATTTAGTATTTTATAACCAATATTAC
>NW_017109536.1:0-203 GCF_001263275.1 Habropoda laboriosa
TACACGTCAGGGAATTCTTGTTTTAGTTTTCCTGCCTTACTAAGTTGTTCAGGGGTAGAGGTTGGTGCAAATCGTGGTGTAATTGCATAGAGTGCTCTTCCCTTCCCATGCCATTTTTCAATGAGTGCTTTACTCTCTTGGTAAGACTGTTCAGCGGTATCACACAGCTCTTCAGGTGCATGTCGATCCATCATGACCTTTCC
>NW_017109537.1:0-203 GCF_001263275.1 Habropoda laboriosa
AATATTTTAGCGTTTCATTTTGTTTCCATTCTTACGAAAGATCACTATACGATTCATCAATTTTGTCCATAGTTGAAGTGACTAGAGTTACGGATTTTAAAGGTTATGTGCTGATTGAAAATTTCTACCGATAAACATTTATATGTTTACATATAATAAATATCGATAAACATTAATTAAGAGATTTTATTCTTTCAGTTAGT
>NW_017109538.1:0-203 GCF_001263275.1 Habropoda laboriosa
TTATTGTTATTAGGGTGTAAATAAGTTTGTTTGATTAAAATCGTTCGTAAAATTTCCATCGAATATCTGCTATCTTAAAATGTGTTCACTGTGTTGACCCACTATAGTATAGTTCGTAGTATATGGTGATCGCTTCCTAGCGAGCGCCTATAGTCGTCTGTAGTAGTGAAAGGGTTCGAAACAATTTTCAAAAAATAAACATT
>NW_017109539.1:0-203 GCF_001263275.1 Habropoda laboriosa
CCTAAAGAATCTTCGAGAACCGCGCCACACCAGACTTAAAATTGCTCCCAAGGGAAATTCAATTTATTCAAACGTGAGATATCAAACTACCCCGTTTGAAATAAAAGTTATGCGAATGACTACGTATTTTCTGGAAATGCATCGATTTTGTGAATGCAGATGCATTATTTTAATGCCTGGCAAAATAAATCGAATTCGAATGT
>NW_017109540.1:0-203 GCF_001263275.1 Habropoda laboriosa
GTTTATTAAACAAACATCCAGTCAAATTCTCATACATAGGAATAACAAATAAGGTGAATTACGCACACAATTTAATTAAAACAATTAACTATGTGAACGCAAATTTAGTCGAATAATTCTCAGCTTTAATCACTTTTTATAATAGGTGAAATATCGAATGATGGTGAAAAATAATTTTACGTCGATAAGGTAGTTTTCTTTGT
>NW_017109541.1:0-203 GCF_001263275.1 Habropoda laboriosa
GTATTTTCGGATACGTCGTCGCCCACGGCGAGCAGAAAATCTGAAATCTCAGCTGTGCGATACCCCGTGGACCAGGCATGTCTCAATTATGCCGTTAAAGGAGCTGTTGATCTTAATCAACGCCGGTGTAATATTTTTTCGATGCCAGGAGGATCGCGCGATAGAGACCGCGAGAGGAGGATCGCGGATCGTGCAAATCTGAT
>NW_017109542.1:0-203 GCF_001263275.1 Habropoda laboriosa
GTGAATTGTGGGTCAAAATTCAAGGCTTGGAGGACGGAAATGGGCCACTGAGGGAATTCCAACGGTTTGATGGAACTATGACCAGGTGTGAGGTCTGCGAATGGTGAGTCACATGAATTGTTTATCTCTCTAATCAACTTTATATTTTATTTTTCAGCAAATATCCCAATTTATTAGTTCCCATAGGATAACAGCGATTTCAA
>NW_017109543.1:0-203 GCF_001263275.1 Habropoda laboriosa
CGTCGTTTATTCTTCGTGGACAAGCGGAAGCTTGGGACAGAACTGTAGAGAGAGAAGGAGAGAGAGGTTGTTCTTGTCCAGGAACGAAACGAGACACTTAGATCACGCGTTTAATTACGCTCGATCCGATCTACCAGGCTGTGATCCACGCTTTTACGCGCCGTTTTAGCGCAACCGGGCCTCGATTTTATAACCCGAGCGCG
>NW_017109544.1:0-203 GCF_001263275.1 Habropoda laboriosa
AGCGTCGTAAATAGCCATAACGTAAATAAATATTCCGAAATAGTTAGCAAGTTTCATCGAGTGACCACCAGAAAGATAAACGCCCCATGGGTAAGAATATTGTCTCATATAACCATATTTGTTATTATTTTACCACTGTATGCTTAGAATAATAAAAATACTTTGGTGGTGTCCCGAGCAAAACATGCGATTTCGGCGTGGCA
>NW_017109545.1:0-203 GCF_001263275.1 Habropoda laboriosa
GCATCGTATCACACGTCGTACCATTGAAACCACATGTTTTCTAGACCCAACTGGTCCACTTCGAGTGATCAAAAATTTCGCAACACACGTCGTTAAAATATTGTGAAAAACAGTGCTTGAATGACTCAATTTCCTAGCATGATAACGAACAGAAGTCCTCGGCCCTTCTTATCACCACACGATGGTCCCTTTTATAGCGAACA
>NW_017109546.1:0-203 GCF_001263275.1 Habropoda laboriosa
CGATGTTTTAAAAATACTTAAGAGCTAAAGCAGATGGATGTAAGAAAAATTTTACATGCAGAACTTTAGATGAACATTTTCCAGAAAGTATTTAAGGGGGGAACCCCAATCGATCAGTTTGTTGGTGTCTTCTGCAAAAATATGCGGTGGATTCTTTTGAAACTTTGAGGGTAGTTTTTTATACTTATGGACTAAAGAAGGAA
>NW_017109547.1:0-203 GCF_001263275.1 Habropoda laboriosa
TCGATTGCACAATGGTACCCGTTCGTTAAATAATCCGATCACGCGATTTTCCCTCCCCCCCTTTGCCTTTCCTTCCTTTATTCTCGCCCACCTTTTCGATTGCGAAACTCGAAAATCGTCTTCGACGGAATAATAATCGACGACGATAGACACGATTAATTGGCGGGTATCTCTGATCAAGCCAGGCTACCGTTCCGAGGGTG
>NW_017109548.1:0-203 GCF_001263275.1 Habropoda laboriosa
TATTTTCGTTAATGTTTAATTACGCCTGATTAATGCACTCAGAAGCCAAAGTGACTAAAGTGACAAAATAAGATTTATGAAATTTGTTTTATTTATAAAATTGTAAGAGCATCAGAAAGTAAATAGAGTTAATCATTTCGGCTTCTAAGTGAAAGATCTTGGAGCCTTTCTCCACGTGTACAGAGGTTTTCTGCTATGCTAAT
>NW_017109549.1:0-203 GCF_001263275.1 Habropoda laboriosa
ATAGGTAACCACTAAACGAAATGCTTCAATTTTTTTCAAAGGACATAAGTGTAACTTTCATCTTTCTCCTCCAATTAAAAAAAATCTAAAAATACTACAAAATGGAGGAGAATTCACGAATTACTATAACCGGTGTGAACGGAGTCGCGGAAAATGGCGAACCGTTTCACCACCATCTTCCATAGTAATTTCAGCAGCGTGCT
>NW_017109550.1:0-203 GCF_001263275.1 Habropoda laboriosa
CAAGTCGTGACGGAGTAAGTTAAATTGCACCAGCTGTGAATAAATCACGGAGACCTGTTGCACCTTGTGAAACCATGAAAGAATACTAATTACACGATTATTCACGGAATTCGCGATTAACGTAAATAGTCTTGACGGGTGAACTTATGAATCGATTATCGCTTACAATAGCTAATAAACTTAACTAAGCAACGTTCCATCGT
>NW_017109551.1:0-203 GCF_001263275.1 Habropoda laboriosa
CTCTCTCATTCTTTTAGTCTGTTTTTCCTTCGAATCCTTTCTTCCCCTTTAACTTTCCCTTTCGCGACTTCTTCTCTCAACTTATTTTTCATTTAACTTTTCTCTTTCGCTTCCTTTTCAAAGAATCTCGAGGAGACATCGAGACATCGAAATTCCAGATTTCACGGTGGCACAGTTTCGACCGCAAGCACGGTAACACTGAA
>NW_017109552.1:0-203 GCF_001263275.1 Habropoda laboriosa
AACGATTAAATGCTTCTTAATTTCTAAATAAAATTAGGAAAAGTATCATGACGTATATTATACCAAAATATTGAAAACAATAATAGACATATACGTTTTATGTTAGCGTAACGATTTACGACACGGACGAGGTAAAAAGTTAGTTTTGAGCTTAAGACTTCAGTTTATTGTCAGCATGCAGGTATTTAGAGGATTAGAATACG
>NW_017109553.1:0-203 GCF_001263275.1 Habropoda laboriosa
GCTTAGCGACTTCAGGTTAGATTCATTCATTCGAAACTAGTGAAGCACCATAGTGCTACCAGTCGGTACTTAAACAACTGCCAGACTGACAAAACTATGTAAAATTAAACATCCCTTAAAAAAATTCTAGCTCAACTTCCTTTTATAATAAGACTTCGAATATATTAAAGGATTTCTAGTACCGAAATATAGGCTGGGCCGCG
>NW_017109554.1:0-203 GCF_001263275.1 Habropoda laboriosa
TGCGAGTCGGCTGTGAATCGAATATGTTTCTGTATATCTTGTGTACAATTGTTTCATTGTATGTTTCATTTCCGAGAGTAACGATAATTTTTCGTTGATTTTTGTATGGCAATGATGTATACGAAAATTTATAGTAATGTTACACTGAATTTGAAGCTGTGACAAATAAGTCTTCGAACACTATGCAGAGTGTCCCAGGTTTT
>NW_017109555.1:0-203 GCF_001263275.1 Habropoda laboriosa
ATCTTATTTCTATGATTAGTACTTCGGTAATAACATGATATAAATCCACGATCGTTACACATATGGCATTACACGCCAGGTGTGTGATTGGCCTCGAATGGGTTAAGGGGACAGTTCTATGACTATTTAGGTGTTATTTTCTTTTGAATTTTAGCAATTCTTTCGAACATTCTGTATGTCAACAAGGCTTTCTTTCGTCGCAG
>NW_017109556.1:0-203 GCF_001263275.1 Habropoda laboriosa
AGAAGCGAAAAGCAACGTTGTAATCAACGATTACCCCGGGTAAAATACATTTCCATCGAAGTCATTTATTCGAAAATAAAAACCAACCCTGTGTATACACTCGGCGCGGAAACATTTCATCGCAGGTGTAAACAATTCGTAAACAACGCGCCACATATAGAAATTTCGCAAATGATAAAAAGAAGAAGCCTGTGAAAATGTGT
>NW_017109557.1:0-203 GCF_001263275.1 Habropoda laboriosa
GAATATTCGAATGTTTGAATATTCGAATGCTTGAGTATTTGAATGCTTGAGTATTCGAATGCTCGAATGCTTGAGTATTCGAATGCTTGAATTTTCGGACCTGTCAATTGAATCACTTGAAAAATTGTTCACAAATTCCACCGTAAAATTTTGCAAATGACGTAATTCCACTTGAAAGCGAATACCATTTTGAAAACCTACAT
>NW_017109558.1:0-203 GCF_001263275.1 Habropoda laboriosa
CGTGTTTCAACAAGAAGCTGATCCTTCGAGTAGCACCTAGTCGGCACACCACGTCTAAAGTGTAACCGAGCCTGAGGACGATCTTGTTGGAAATAAATGCATTGTACAACGTTATTTGGAAGCAGTCGTAATAACATTGAAAGTGCAGAACGAAGGAAATTTAAGTAGCACTCAGACGTTAAATTTTGTTCATAAATGTAAGG
>NW_017109559.1:0-203 GCF_001263275.1 Habropoda laboriosa
ATGAAACCTTACGATACAATGAAATGTTCGATTTTTCACAGAACTCTGTCTCGGTAAAAAAAATCCTGGTAAAAATTGATCGTATCTTGTAGTTGACAAAAGAATCATTTCTCAGAGAATGATCACAAAACTTGGCATACCTTCAAAGTTTCACCACTATTTTAGAATCCTCCACTACTAATATACTTATGAAGTAAGAATCA
>NW_017109560.1:0-203 GCF_001263275.1 Habropoda laboriosa
ACGAGGTTACTCTTATTTTGAACGATGTATAGCCCTGCCATAGGCACGTCCCATGCGCGAAGCTAGGTTACTCTCATTTTGAACAGAGTACATATCTATCTTGAAAACATTTACGTCCGTATAAGTGTTAATACTTCTTCTTTTGTAAACACTATGTATTTTATGTACTTTATCTCACTCTTTATGTATTCTCCGTTTATGTA
>NW_017109561.1:0-203 GCF_001263275.1 Habropoda laboriosa
AATTTATCTCGTCCAAGGTATTTTATATCTCGGCACGAAAGTCGCATTTTTCGCGTTTTTCCCAAAAAAATGCAAAAATTCTGAAAAGTAATTCCCAAGTAAAATATTCCTTAGAACGATCCATCCGAACGAACCGGCGTGCCCTCTATCCCTCTCCAACCGACTAGCACGTCGATGAAAAACGAATCAGTTCGATATAAACG
>NW_017109562.1:0-203 GCF_001263275.1 Habropoda laboriosa
TTCGTTTAAAGTTCGTACCTTTCAGGAGCAACGAAATGAATTTCTCATTAAATTACTCACATTAAATATTCTTTCTCAAACGTTGTACTTTATATTTTCAACCCTGGAATTGAAAAGTACTCGTTACCGTTTATCGTGCAACAAATAAAAATTACAAAACGAAGACAGAATATGTCACTCGAACTGTGATAACTTTGGAGGAA
>NW_017109563.1:0-203 GCF_001263275.1 Habropoda laboriosa
AGTCGTCTTTAATTTTTATCATAGTAACTATGCTATAAAGGAAAACTGAGATGATCAATTTTCGCAGAGAAGTCTTCAGTTCCCTTTCACGTCGATCAGAAATCTCCCAATATTCGATTAGGTGTACTCAACTTCTCACAAAGTTGCCAACTACCGAGAAGTTACGGTTTCTTACAGAAGTTTTGCAAAACTTTTGAAAATGA
>NW_017109564.1:0-203 GCF_001263275.1 Habropoda laboriosa
TTAACTCCGACATCATATTTCCCTTAATTCGTTACATTTCGTATCTTTCACATTTCCCTTTCACGCTTCCCAAAAGCATTCTCTTTACCAAGGATATTTTTCCTTTTCTTTTTTTACGAAAGGAACGCATCAAACGCAACGTTGACCGAACTTTTCGCGATTGCACAATGCATCGCGTTCAACTGTACATTATATACGCGTGC
>NW_017109565.1:0-203 GCF_001263275.1 Habropoda laboriosa
TTACCGCGATCGCTTCGCGTGAGCAGAAACACGGTGACCTGGAAGCGAGTTGAGGGAAGGTAAAGAAGACGTAGGTGTGTGCATGATAGAATTTGAGGCACGAAAAGGGATCACGCCAAGGCGGAATAGGATCGGCCGGACTTAAACCCGTCACCGATCGAAACGAAGAGCTTTCTTCGTAACGCGGATAGCGTGGATGTCTT
>NW_017109566.1:0-203 GCF_001263275.1 Habropoda laboriosa
CTCAGATCGCCATCCTTCCGCAAATCATTCCAGTTCCTCGGTTTTCATTTTCCAAGACTCACATTCTCACATTTTGTGAGTCACTGTGGAATGGACGACGCGAAAAATGTACGAAACGCGATTTATTTAAGAGGGGAAACCGCGATTCTACGTTATTTTTAATTTTTATAATGAAACAGAAATTGAAATAGAACAAAACGCGA
>NW_017109567.1:0-203 GCF_001263275.1 Habropoda laboriosa
CGAGCTCGCTGTATTTCTTTCACCGACCTTATATAATTCCTTATGTAAAAGTAAAGCGAAAATGTGGAATAAAACTTTTTCATATGGGGCTCCGTTTTCGATAAAATTGGATTTAAAGGTTCCTAGGACTTTTATTTGTAGAGTTCTTGTTCAAAGAAATAGCAGAAGATAGTGCAAATCTTCTAAAACTGAAAGAAACCATC
>NW_017109568.1:0-203 GCF_001263275.1 Habropoda laboriosa
TGAATAAAAAGCACATCATTCGTTTCAGTTTACTCTGGTAAAACGAATTTTCAATTAACCCTTACGTCGATAAAAAGTATTCGATCTTCCCGGTAGAAGATTTCAATATCCCGTCGGATTGCTGTTATTCGACACGTTTCTTGTCAGAAAAAGTGGACGAAAATTGTGATTATCGACTTAAGGGTTGAAATATCCGCGATCTT
>NW_017109569.1:0-203 GCF_001263275.1 Habropoda laboriosa
TCGAACTACGATGTGGGGGAAAATACAAATAATTAAATATTTCGTCGTTTGAAATGATTCCAATAAATAAAAGTTTCCAACGGAACCTTACCTTTTTTTGGTACCGAATAAAAAATTGTGGTTTCTTTTTACAATAGCTCAAAGGGTTTCCGTGTTACCATTAAACAAAGCGAATATCCACATATATCGTTGCGCATGGAGAT
>NW_017109570.1:0-203 GCF_001263275.1 Habropoda laboriosa
ACCAGTTAAGAGTTAACTAATTGTTCAAATTTCTTTATTTTTGTTATCTCAATACTTGCCATATTATTTTGTAAGATACTCGAACGAATTATTATTTATTGGCGTTATATTGTAAATTATATCATAATAAATTAGTTTGAGTAAAATGTACAGAAAGTTTTTTGACCCATTATATGACTGAAATTTAAAAACCACTGTAGAGT
>NW_017109571.1:0-203 GCF_001263275.1 Habropoda laboriosa
GAACTACTTTAGCCAATGAAATTAGCACGAGAAGCGTAAACTGACATTAATACCAATTTAGCTACCAACAAATTTTGAAATTCCTCGACCGTTCCAACAAATAATAAAGACAATCATCTAGCACCGTAACCCTAAAAATTTGCATAAATATCCAAACACATTAAGCTACAACTCAGGTGACTTCCTCTAAATAAATAATTTTC
>NW_017109572.1:0-203 GCF_001263275.1 Habropoda laboriosa
GTGAATCTGTAGCTTCGAGATCCAGCACGGGCCACCATGATATCCAGGAAGCTGTGTGGACCACCTAAGGGTTGAAAGATTTCAAATTCAAAAACCTTAGGGAAAGGGATCACCTAGAAATCAGTTTAGAGTCATAGAACCTCGATTTCACCGTTCCAAAATCATGGGACCAACCTTGGAACAGATTTGGGTCAAGAGACTTC
>NW_017109573.1:0-203 GCF_001263275.1 Habropoda laboriosa
AACTTGAAACTAAAAGGACGAAGTGATAAAAGTAATTCCGATATATTCAAGCACGCACACGAAATATAAAATCAGCTCGAACGAAAAAGGAAAACGTAAGGCAGATTGAGCGTAAATATTTAAAGTCGTCGAAACCAGTAGAAAACACGATGATTAACACATTCGAGACCACAATTAGATTGCTGCGGATGAAATGACCGAAG
>NW_017109574.1:0-203 GCF_001263275.1 Habropoda laboriosa
GAATAGAGAGGGAGTGGTTGGCGTATCGCGCAAAGCCTCGGCTTGCTAAGCCGAAGGTCCCGGGTTCGATTCCCGTTGGGTCCCCTCCATACTTTTCCCTAGGTTCCTACATATGGGGGCTCGTTCGGGATGGAGGCATTTACGGCTACACGAAGCCAGGAGGTGTGCGATGAAAACATGTTGAGGGCTGCACGTCTCCCAAA
>NW_017109575.1:0-203 GCF_001263275.1 Habropoda laboriosa
ATTCGAACTAGTTTGCTGAACGCGGCGATTTGTTTGGCGGAAAAAGCGGCAGAACGAGAACGGTAGGACGGGGCAATGCTGTTGTACGAGCGTAGGTCTATGTATATGGATTTAGAACGCGCGTTAATTCTGGATTTTAATTTTGTGCAACGACAAATTGGGGAAAAAATTCGTCTACTCGCGGATCTTTCGTAATTCACTTC
>NW_017109576.1:0-203 GCF_001263275.1 Habropoda laboriosa
AGACCAACACTTTGGAAATGGACAGACAAAGATTTAACTTCCCTACAAAAATTGTAGAATGCTATTCAACCTGCAATTACTCTTTCTTTATTGACATGTCGGAAAGCCTGTAAACGAAGAAATTTTAATCAACCAGGGATCTTCGAACTGAAACACCATTTTCCTCTTCCTAGTAGCTGAAAACTGCTATAGTTTCATAGGGC
>NW_017109577.1:0-203 GCF_001263275.1 Habropoda laboriosa
GAAACATTACACTCACATAGTTGTAAGATGAATAATAGAAGAATGCAAGAAGATACATAAGAAAAGTCACGAAAGATAATACAAAGGAATCGTTGCAGTAAGCCACCATTTTCTCTCTCTGATCTCTTTTAACAATCTTATTTGTACATTATTCAAATTTCAAATTGATCTATTAGAAATGATTAATACCGTTCTCATTCTTA
>NW_017109578.1:0-203 GCF_001263275.1 Habropoda laboriosa
GATTGTGTCAGAGAAAGCGATTATATTACACTATGACCAATTAGACCCACATTCCTTCTGACAACGTTCTTTCCAGCTCTGCACAGTACATCGTATATGTATGAGAAACAAATATTTACATTGTAAGAGTATGTTTGAACGAACGTTGGGACTGGCGCTGTTTCATGACCTGCAACCGAGAGGTCCGCGCCGTGGTCCGATCT
>NW_017109579.1:0-203 GCF_001263275.1 Habropoda laboriosa
TTAAATAATTTTTTTAATACGAATTAGGAATTTATTCAATGTTTGCTTGTTACAATACCATGACATAAATTATATCCAAACTAAATTAGAATTCAAACTTACTGACTCTTGTAGAGAATTTACGTCTTGTAGAGAATATTGTTTATCGAGAATATGGTATTGTAACAAGCAAACGTTGAATAAATTCCTAATTCGTATTAAAA
>NW_017109580.1:0-203 GCF_001263275.1 Habropoda laboriosa
TAGACGCATGTGGGAGAGAATGATATGGCTGCGTTGTGGTATTTTGGAAATTGGAAATGTAGACTTTGGTGGTGCGCGTGAAGTGTAAACTAAGTGTGAATTTATAGAAACAGATTTATTGGGAAATTGTGGATTTAGTAGATAATTAACCCTCGTCGGTCCCTCGTGTCAATTTGACACATTTTTCCGGTAAAAAGTTGTAT
>NW_017109581.1:0-203 GCF_001263275.1 Habropoda laboriosa
AAGGTTATTGAATTCTAGAATAATATGGAATATCAGATAGAAAAATTAAAAAACAATCTTTAGCATCTACTTGAAAAATTTGAGGCAACACAAATGCCTAAACGTATAAAGCAGTGTTTTCATATGTGGTTTTTTTTTGACAACGAAAACCCAAAATTCAGGCTCGTCTCATTTTCAAAATTATTTTCCTGGGAATTTTTACA
>NW_017109582.1:0-203 GCF_001263275.1 Habropoda laboriosa
TTTCCTTGACCACAGTAGCCTATTCTAGGAGGGCGGCTCTAGGTGGTGAAAGACCGACGATTTGTCAAAATTCTATATGATAAGCAAAATCACCAGAGAAACGAGATTCTAAGTAAACACTCGACAATACCTTGAGCGCGGCCTCGTCCGCGATATTCGACGTTGTTAAACACCAAATGCGGTCCAGCTCGCGACAATTGATA
>NW_017109583.1:0-203 GCF_001263275.1 Habropoda laboriosa
AGAAGTATAGTCGATGGAAGAAATATAGCGATGTAGTAAAATCTGTCAGATGTCAAAGTTTACGCGTTGAAGCATATCGACAGAAACCTGAGAAGACAAGAACCTAAAAGCCAGGATTGCGTGAAGTATGCCTTAAATACCTTCAATTCAGTCCTAATTGACAACTGAAAAAGTCTCATTCGACCCTGCATCAATTGGTGCTC
>NW_017109584.1:0-203 GCF_001263275.1 Habropoda laboriosa
CAAAAAAGTATTCCATCCATACGGAGAGCTTCGGCAGGGAGTATTCAGCAGTCAAAGGGTTCACTTGGTACCGTAGACCAGTGGTCTCAAACTGGCGGCCCTCGAAGTAATTTTACACTGCCCGCGAATACATTTCAGTAATGTATTCGTTGTAAATACGGTGCAGAGAATTTAGAGAATCAGCCAGAGAATTTAACAAAGTG
>NW_017109585.1:0-203 GCF_001263275.1 Habropoda laboriosa
GGTAATAATTATCGGTGAGATCGTGTGGCTGCTTTGAAATTACAAATTAACCCTTTCACTGTGACATTCGACTTCACATATTCAGCACGAGTGCAAAATTATTCATATTTTTGTTCTAATAAGAAAAATTTGCTTCGCTTATGGAATAACAAATCTGAGTGTTCGTGATTTGCGAACTTCGCGACGCGATGCTTAATTCGACC
>NW_017109586.1:0-203 GCF_001263275.1 Habropoda laboriosa
CTCTAATATGAATACACGAGGTGTGTCTAAAAAGTGATGAGACACCAGTCGAGACGTACACCTTCAGTGATGGTTTCAATTCGATAATGTTAACACGTGGGATTTTACGAGTGGTGCAAGTGTGTGTGTGTGTTAGCGAAGCGTCACGAAAATGGAACAACGGCCTGAGATTGCTCTTGGATGCTGTCACACTGCGCTGCCTG
>NW_017109587.1:0-203 GCF_001263275.1 Habropoda laboriosa
TACCATCGATTAAAATATACGCCAGCAACTAATTAATTGTTATTAACCACTGCAATGTCAACCTCGGCTTATAGGGCAGTTACTTTATTAATGGCTAACTCTTTATCAACAAAAAATTAAATTAACCCTTATTACACTCAAATAACATATACCAACAACTGTTTGTTTCTCCAGTGACCTGCATCAGGTTAGTATTTTTTTTT
>NW_017109588.1:0-203 GCF_001263275.1 Habropoda laboriosa
GAAAATTTCAGTTCTCGAGAATTCCTGGAATTTGGTCATTTCCGAGAATCGAGACACTTCCGGGAAGTGACCTCCTATCGTATCATGTTCGCCTGTTAGAAAGTCGATTTTCAGCCAAAGGGACTTGGAAACTTTCAGTCCTCGAGAATTCCTGGAAATGACGTCATTTCTCGGAAATGGCGAAATTTCCAAGAATCGAGGCG
>NW_017109589.1:0-203 GCF_001263275.1 Habropoda laboriosa
ACATACTTCAGCTACTGCAATCTACTACATACACGTGTTCCTCAAAAAATTCGCAAAAAACTAGATCCAAATTCCTCGGTCCTCGGTGACAGTCAAAATTCCTGCTCCACTATAAGCAAGAAGGCAAGAAAAGAGAGCGAGAGAGAGAGAGAGAGAAAGGCGCTAGAGAAACGCGGGCGCGTTGAAAAAAGGAGAACGAAGGA
>NW_017109590.1:0-203 GCF_001263275.1 Habropoda laboriosa
GTTTTTGCACGGGAATATTATCGTTGTTCATTGTTATCGCGTGTCGTGAAATAGCGGAACGTAGCAACGAATACAGCAGACGATTGTATAGAAATAAGATAAAAATGGAACGCGATAATACTGTTCGGAGAGTTTGCAACATTTCTCGGCGAACTTCTTACGGCAAAGACAAGAGAGAATTGCCGAGATTATAGGGCACCGTG
>NW_017109591.1:0-203 GCF_001263275.1 Habropoda laboriosa
TTAAAGCTCAACTTCGACGCGTTTCGTGCTTTATGTTTTTTTATGTGCTTCCCGGATTCGATTCGGGAGAAAAAAGGAAGTTTCTGCTCGTGCTGTACGTAGATTGTTCATTAATCTCTTGCGCTGGAATGGCGTGCAACACACGTCGAACGTCGGTTATCTTCTTTCTCACTTATGAGAAAATTTGCGAAAAGTTGTAAAAA
>NW_017109592.1:0-203 GCF_001263275.1 Habropoda laboriosa
AATGAATACGTGATAATCAGATTAAAAAATACTCCTTTAATTAGCTATTGTGGCACGTAAGATACAAAGTGTGCCGATGATTTCGATGTTGCTTTGATTGTATCACACTTGGAGCAACCTCAACAGGTGAAAAGAACAGTAGTTACTTTGAAATATTATCTGTAACTAATAAACGAAAATTATATCCAAAGAAAGAGGTACGA
>NW_017109593.1:0-203 GCF_001263275.1 Habropoda laboriosa
TAAACTGTGACTTTTTCGTTGACTCTGTTGACTCTTAGCTATTTATCGTTTCACTACTGTGTTCAGTAAGAGAAGGTAATGTATTACAGATGAATCACGTTTGAAAATCGTCAGTTTTATAAATTAACCGTTTAACTGGAGACGACGAGTTAACTCGTCATCTCAAAATGATTCTCCAGCGCGCAAGACGAGTTAACTCGTCG
>NW_017109594.1:0-203 GCF_001263275.1 Habropoda laboriosa
AATATTCGTGTTCTCATTCGTACTCTCGTCTCGTTCAACACTGGTTGCGTTACCGTATCTCTATGGAGTTCGATATTTTATTACTACACTTACGGGGGAACGTTTCGACGCGGATGAAACTTTGGTGTATAATAGCTTTCGAGCAGATATTCGACACGTATTTTTTTATTTTGACAGTGGTGCACAGTGGAAGAGCGAAAATC
>NW_017109595.1:0-203 GCF_001263275.1 Habropoda laboriosa
GAGAGGGAGGGAGAGTAAGAGTTAGAGAGAGAGAAAGAGGGAGAAAGAGAGTTAGAGAGAGAGAGAGAGAGAAAATTATAGAGAAAGAGAGTTAGAGGGAGGGAGAGAGTGGGAGAGAGTTAGAGGGAGAGGGAGAACGAGAAGCAAATCGCCCCTTTTTTCTGGAAAAAAGGAAAGAAAGAAAAGAGGAATCGTTCGAATCA
>NW_017109596.1:0-203 GCF_001263275.1 Habropoda laboriosa
TTGTGCGTGGACTGATTGCGTTCTCCTTTTTTGGAGTTGCGGGGAGGAAGATCGAGAGGAATTTTGCGGAAGGAAGTTATATCGTGGACGTTTGTTGATAGTTTAAGAGTAACCTGGGGTAACCACGCGTATAATTGTGGTCCGAATTATGGTCGTTTCAATGGTAAAATTGTGCAAATGGGGAGAAGAAAACCAATTTTTCA
>NW_017109597.1:0-203 GCF_001263275.1 Habropoda laboriosa
TAACACGGAAACCGTTTCAGCTATTGAAAAAACAAACCACACCTTCGTCTTCCGTACCAAAATAGGTAAGATTTCGTTAGGAACATTTATTTGTTGGAATTATTTCTAACGACGTAATAATTTATTATTTGTGTTTTCCACCTCATCGTAGTTCGAAAATTCGACGCCGGCGTCCAGAATGCCTGACAGAACCATACGCGATT
>NW_017109598.1:0-203 GCF_001263275.1 Habropoda laboriosa
ACCCGCTTCTTTTAGCACGCGAGCAGGCTGGACCGCGCGGAGAACGTCAGAGGCGGAGGATCAGCGGCATAATATAAATTCTAAATGATATTATGTCACTTTTACGCCCTTTCTCGTCGGACGCGCCCGTTGAAAGCCGGAGCTGAGCTTCATGGTCTCTAAAAGAGCTGAATGTAGGCGTTACGATGTTTCACATTTGCTCC
>NW_017109599.1:0-203 GCF_001263275.1 Habropoda laboriosa
TATATTCTAGAATCGAAAAAGATACGAATTCGCGTATTTTCTTTTGATTCTTTCAATTTTTCAATTGCATTACGCATTATTGCAATCGTTACATTTAATTCTAATTGTTTAGCAGCTTTTCTGCTGCTATCGACCCCACATTTTTTTTTTTTTTACGTGGAGGTAGGCCGACTCTATGTGATAAACAATTGGCAACCAATCGG
>NW_017109600.1:0-203 GCF_001263275.1 Habropoda laboriosa
GAAACATACGTATTCGGAATAACTAACTGTTCGTAAGAGTAATAAAAGAATTTCAACATCTGAGGTACTGTTCGAAACGATTCGAAGAAGATGGCGCGTTCGATTTGACCTAGCACACGATCCATTTCCACTTTCCCATCGGCTCGCATTGCGCAAAGGGGACGCAATTATCGAAAAGAACGATCCGCAATGACGAAACGAAA
>NW_017109601.1:0-203 GCF_001263275.1 Habropoda laboriosa
AAATAAATTTCCAAATTTCTAGGATTCGAATAAAAAAATTGCGAAGAAAGGTGCTCCAGAATTTGAATTCATACTTTATCCTCCAGCAGAGGTGTTTAAAGTATGCAAAATTAACTGAGTTGGTACTTAACTAAATTCTACAAATAAATTTCTAAGTTTCAAGTTAAAAAATTGCGAAAAAAGGTGCTCCAGAATTCGAATTC
>NW_017109602.1:0-203 GCF_001263275.1 Habropoda laboriosa
CTGATAAGAAGATTCGATCCTGTTACGCGGTTGGTGAATGATATTGAAGTTTCGATTTTCTTTTGTAATTGTTTAGAATTACGCGATAGAAGGAATTCGTAGAAGCGTCGTATCGTTTGTGAGTAAACTGATTTTATTTATGAGAGAGATTTAAAGGTTCGAGAAAATTGCTATTCTTTAGAGAATAGACAATGAAGAGAGAT
>NW_017109603.1:0-203 GCF_001263275.1 Habropoda laboriosa
ACGAATGTGCTTATTACCCCATCCTCGAGATCGATTTTCACCCCTTCAATGTAGACGATACCTGTCAAATTCTTTTTCTGGTACTACAATACACCAAAGTTTCATTAATATCGGTTATTACACACACAAATGTCCCACTACGGTACTCGAACCAAAATTGATCTCAATTTACTCTCAGCTACAGACACTACGATCGTCAAATA
>NW_017109604.1:0-203 GCF_001263275.1 Habropoda laboriosa
CGACTCGTGCAACATTCGTATTGTTTATCAAGTTTCGAAACGTGTTTCGTGGAATTCGGTTTATATCGAAGGATATAAAATGTACCGCTATACTTTCACTCATTTCCAGCGGATTCCTTTTTCTTCTCTCTCTTCCAACCGAAGCTTCCGAAACGTACTAACGGGGCCCTTCTCAGAGACTCGCTATTCGAGCAATCTCTTAA
>NW_017109605.1:0-203 GCF_001263275.1 Habropoda laboriosa
ACATTTCCTTCAAACGTTATAAATACCTCTGACGCAAATTTCCATAGGAAAAAAGAATCAATCTTCTCGATTTTCGCATAAATTATATCGATCGAGAATATTTTCATATTCCACGCTTATCAGACACGTTCTACGGGTTGGAATTCTAACAGAGAGCTGCAGTATCAACGCGAGAAAGGCTCTCGTGTTTCGTGCAAGGCCAT
>NW_017109606.1:0-203 GCF_001263275.1 Habropoda laboriosa
ATCAAATATTTTAAGTGAGAATTATGCAAAAGGTTCCCGGTTATTGACACAAGGGTTAAACTAAAACGTGATTGAAAAATTAGGTTCGTATAGAGACACGCAGAAAATAAAATCGAAAAGTTATAGACGACAGTATTTCTCAGCGTCGAAATTCACTGTTTTTTAGAAAGTTGCTGATATGCTAATTAACCGTGTCATTTTAA
>NW_017109607.1:0-203 GCF_001263275.1 Habropoda laboriosa
AATGCAACATTCACGCCTGAAGAGCGTTGTTTATGATACTGTTGATAAGAAATATCGAGTACTATCTAGATAAGAAACGATCAATTCATGTCTCTTCGATCGTCGCATAATGGAAATTTGAATTCGTAACGGTGTCGATCGTAGATTAATTCTGATATCGTTAGATATCGATGCACAAGACTTTCCTCGAGGTTTGAAGTTTA
>NW_017109608.1:0-203 GCF_001263275.1 Habropoda laboriosa
TCCAGCATCTCTGAAGTGACACTATGCAATTCATTTCCATACACATTTCACTATATCCCATACAAACGCATCGGCATTCACCGACGCGTGCACTCATCCCATCGGCCAGATGTACCTTCAAGATCACTTTATTATGCGTATACGACTTTCAACGACTCGATGTAACGATGCTCTTTAAACCCGTCTTGAGAGCCTCGCCGTCG
>NW_017109609.1:0-203 GCF_001263275.1 Habropoda laboriosa
GTACTTAATAGAAGAAGTCTACTGGAGAATATTAAAACGTTACGTCTTTAAACAGTTTAAAAAGTGATGCAAATGTCAGCAATTAAAACTAATTACTCCAAGTTAGGCTAAATATTTCTCTGTACAGTGTGTCTGAGCTAACTGAGAACGGTGAAATATACGTAATATAATATAATATAAAACTGTTTCAACCCTGAAAGGCT
>NW_017109610.1:0-203 GCF_001263275.1 Habropoda laboriosa
CCATATACTTTTCCATCGCGAAGAAATACTTTTCGAAACGATACTACGTCTCTACATTTCGATGCAAAAATACGCTGCGTAGTTGTAACGGGTTCCATTAAAAATAACCGGATGCGACTTGCGATATGTCCGTATCGGTTAATTATCAAAACAATTACTCGAAGAATACACCTATCACGTGCCACGTTAAACACGTGAAACGA
>NW_017109611.1:0-203 GCF_001263275.1 Habropoda laboriosa
CATGTCGTAAACCCAATCCCTAACACCCTTCCTTGGCGAATTTTCTCCCGTTGTTAGCGCTTCATCCGATTTATCCGTGTAAAGAACGAGCTCGTCTCACTTACGACACGGTTGAATTTCCTAAAAAAGGGAGCAAGGTTGGAAAGAAACGCGTCGGGACACTCGACGAACTCTGAAGAAGTAGGTACCTGTAACGCGAAACT
>NW_017109612.1:0-203 GCF_001263275.1 Habropoda laboriosa
AGTCACATAAAATTCCGCGAGATTTCATTAAAAAAATTTTGAAGACAAAGCGTCTTCTGTCCCGGGTCCGCGCGACGAAAACTCCAAAAATGGGGCAGAGGAGGAGGAGAACCTACTGCTCCAACTTGAATCCTTTCCCTCTTTATTATCGGTAAGACAAAGGTACAAAGAAAGCCGTAAAACTTCTCCCCTCTGGCGAACTT
>NW_017109613.1:0-203 GCF_001263275.1 Habropoda laboriosa
TCACGATTAGAATATCCTCTAAATTCAATATACTTTATAAATCTAAACATTCGCTAGATTAAAAGCCGATGCAATTATCTATTCTAAGCGAAAAAAAATTGAAGCTTTAACTCGTAAATCTTTTTCAAAAAAATTTCTTCAATGTGAACGTGAACTGTGAACCCTATTTAATTTTCTGATAAATTTGCAAGTCCAGATTATGC
>NW_017109614.1:0-203 GCF_001263275.1 Habropoda laboriosa
GTGGAAATTTGAATTTCCCGCTTCTTTCGAATTCTACCGAGATACGTCGTAGTAGAGGGGAAAGAGATTTAGAAAATCGTTGCAATTTGAAGAAAATATCTTTCAGAGTATTTCAAAATGCAAAGTGGAAATTCGAATTTCCCGCTTTTTTCGCTAATGTCGATTTACGTCGTAACACAGTGGACATTGATTTAGAAAATACT
>NW_017109615.1:0-203 GCF_001263275.1 Habropoda laboriosa
AAGGGGCCGAGAAAAGCGGCGGAAACGAGCATCGTTGCTGATAACTCCTAACTCCCGATGTTACACGTTATTTCACGAACTTTCCGAAAATTTTACATTTTGACGTGGAAAATATCGCAAGTAGGTGATGATGTCAAAAAATTTGCGACAAAAAGCAGAAAAATTACCCCTTTAGTCGTGATATAAGGAGTGAAGGATTTTCG
>NW_017109616.1:0-203 GCF_001263275.1 Habropoda laboriosa
ATTCGCTATTATAGATACGAATTCTGTTTGTCGACGTGTTAGAAACGAGACAGAGGCTTCGTTCGTACTCTCAAAACCAACAGAGTAATTCAAATTCTATCGACATGTGTTTGCTTCATTATGTCCCATTATTTATGCATACTTATCCAGGAAAATATGGAAATAAGGATTTCATAATTCCACAGCCTCCTCGAAATAGAGTA
>NW_017109617.1:0-203 GCF_001263275.1 Habropoda laboriosa
TTTGTCCTGAAAAATATAAACAATACATTCATCCCATTTTATCAGTAGAAATATCGAAATACAATTTATTTCGTCGTCACAAAATTGATACATAATTTATCCACTATTTTTCGTGGGAGATCCACTATTTTTCGAGGGATATCCATCACTTTTTACGGGAATCGATTATTTTTCGCGGGAAACTTCCATAATTCCGTAAGGTC
>NW_017109618.1:0-203 GCF_001263275.1 Habropoda laboriosa
TCCTTTTTTTGTTCCCTTGGCATGTCTCCGCTCGCTGGTTGTTTCGGACGTTACGTGCCGTTAAACCAGTGATGAGATAAGATGCCAATGTCGTCGTCCCAAGACGGAGTGCCACAGGTTGAAATACCTCTGGCCAGGCATGTTAGCTTTCCTTTGGAAAGTGTCTGCCGCTGTGACGTGACACAGTTTCTAATCGTTGCAAC
>NW_017109619.1:0-203 GCF_001263275.1 Habropoda laboriosa
ATTCACGACTGTTACTTTATTTATTGCTACCTCTTTACCAACAAAAAATTAAATTAACCGTTATTACACTCGAATATCACATATCAACCACTGTTTCTTTCTCCCGAGTCCTGCATCAGGTTAGTTTTATGTTTATAACGACGCGCTCGAGTTTCATAACAACCACCGTTAATTTCTTCAGTTAGACATGCATACCATCGATT
>NW_017109620.1:0-203 GCF_001263275.1 Habropoda laboriosa
AACGATGAATCACCAACCCTGGTTTCCGTTTCCTCGACAATCGACCGACAGTTCCCCTCTCCTGACGCGCTATTGTTCTCATCCGGCCGCGGAAATGCGCGCGGATTTGTTGCGTCGAGGACGAACCATTCCGCACAGACGGCAATTAATATCGCTGAAATTGAAGACGTCACCGGCAAAGATCGAAAGATCGAGAGACTCGA
>NW_017109621.1:0-203 GCF_001263275.1 Habropoda laboriosa
ACATGACGCTCTAGACTAAATAGAATACCCGCTTGATCATTTCCTAGAAGTTTGACAAGCTTATTCATATTAAAACCGTTGTAAGTGGTAATTGACTAGATCTTTTGCATAAATATTCCGTATACACGGAGCACATTTTCCAAATTTTTATAACAGTATGTCCATTACAAACTTTCTTCACTGCCAAAATATTTAGAATCTGT
>NW_017109622.1:0-203 GCF_001263275.1 Habropoda laboriosa
GTCTTTAAATTTGAGAAAAAAGAAACAAAACGTAAACGCCTCCTCATTCCACGACCTTTTCCTGTTTCTTAATTGATTAATTAATTAACGTACTCTGAACTGGGTTTTGTTGTATTAATTTGTAATCATGATAGCTAAACAACATAATACTGATGTTCAGATTTCTAAATTTACATTAGCTGATTTTATGGTCGTGTACTTTT
>NW_017109623.1:0-203 GCF_001263275.1 Habropoda laboriosa
GAGATTTGTGTTGTTTGTGGCAAGTGTGAGAATTGTAAAGATATTTAGAGGAAATGGTGAAAGGGGTACATTCTGGCATTTTTACGTTCTAGTGTCCTGATGATCCAGCAGTTTGGTATTACAAATATATACTTCAGGGCAGCAGAGTACTAATAGTAAAATATTTAGTGCTTATGTATGTGGAATAGTTTGTGGTTCAAATA
>NW_017109624.1:0-203 GCF_001263275.1 Habropoda laboriosa
TTTCGAATTTTTAGAGTGATTCCAATAGTCGAAACATCGATGTTAGAGGTAGAAAATTTCGAATATATTGTCTGGCAAAGCAAACTTTAGGTTTTAAACTGGTTGTAGGGTCTAAAGGCGAGAGAAATATGTAGGAGAAATTGAGACGTCTTCGCTATTATAATCCAGCCAGTAGCGATAGAAATAAAGGCTATTATCTCAAT
>NW_017109625.1:0-203 GCF_001263275.1 Habropoda laboriosa
TCTCTGCCCTTTTTCTTCTACTGTGTCTTTCTTCAACGTTACTCTTCCCCGGGAAATATTGCGCACTATAATCTGCACCGTCCTTTAATCGTGATTTCTTCGTTCTAAAGATACTTCTGAAGAATTCTAAGGGTGTTTACTAGAATTCCAAGGGGAATAACCTGATTAATCCTAGGACTCCTAAGGGGGATTCTTCGAACTCA
>NW_017109626.1:0-203 GCF_001263275.1 Habropoda laboriosa
TGTAATCTTTGCTGGGAAACTCGCGTGATAAGAAACTTACCCGGTCCGATTCCGTGATTTTTCGCGAATTTTTTGGAGATTGCATCTGTTGGGAAAATGATTATGAATTGGAGATGATCGTCTTTTTGCGAGAACTTTTTCTTCCAGAGTTTTATCTTGGGGAAATTGTCGTCATTTGGGGAAAATTATTTTCTTGGAGAGTT
>NW_017109627.1:0-203 GCF_001263275.1 Habropoda laboriosa
AAGGAAACGTTTCGGGTCCCTCGAGTGTCTCCAACCCCTTAAAGTCGTTCTGGGAATATTACCAGCCACGCTGACTCGTTACGGAAACTTGGACGCCGATCACCTCGACTGTTAATCGAACGGGGACGATTAGAGGTAGTATTTAGACTCTGCAATTGGTGGCAGGTGGAAAGATTTCGCAGAAATTACGAGGAATTTCTGCA
>NW_017109628.1:0-203 GCF_001263275.1 Habropoda laboriosa
CAACACCTTCAAACTCGGCACAGGCAAGAATGTTCATAATTTTTAGAATAGTATGAATATGAACACTATGAACATTATACCATGAATATTCCAAATATTCACTTTTGTGTAATTTAATTTATTTGTATTACAATTGTTTAATCGTGTAGACGAATCGTCCAGTACAGCCATAGTTACTTCTTTACAGCCTCAACTCCAACACT
>NW_017109629.1:0-203 GCF_001263275.1 Habropoda laboriosa
GCGTCGCCGCGTGTTTCCCTCCTTCGCTGTCGCAAACGCCTCGCAATTAAACGGAATTTTCTCTGGCGGGGAATGGAGGAGAGGAAAAATGAAGCGCGAATCGCGCGGGGTTACGCTCGCCGGTTTGCAGAAGACACCGAGGGAAGACATATTGAAATCCGGCCGTTCTGCATGTAAATTACCGGCTGTTGCGTCCAACGATG
>NW_017109630.1:0-203 GCF_001263275.1 Habropoda laboriosa
TACTTTAATTATTAATTTTACGAAGAGATATAGGTTATTTTTTATCTATTCATAAGAGCAGCTGTAGTTAACACTTTGAGTCCCAGTGTTTTTGCTATAAAACAGTTATTTCATAATAACTTCACCTTCGATTCTTGACATGTGGCACATTTTTATCAAAAAATGCATTAGAATAATAAATTTTTTGAAACTGCCCACAAGTT
>NW_017109631.1:0-203 GCF_001263275.1 Habropoda laboriosa
TTACTGTTAAACGAAGCGAGTAATCAAATATAACGTCGGCTAGGTGATAGTAGATCTTCGCGACATTAACATAACATACTGCGGCGATATACGTTCAATAATGGTATTTGATTCCGCTGTGCGTTCTGGACGTGGCGTCAAATTTTCGAACTGCGATGTCGCAGGAAAATACAGATAATTAAATATTTCGACGGTAAAAATAA
>NW_017109632.1:0-203 GCF_001263275.1 Habropoda laboriosa
ATATCGCGCTGAAATATCGAAACAAAGGCAAACAAACTGCACCATCCGTACCGCAAAGGGTTAGAAACTCCGCTATTCCGCAATCTACCAATCACCCCGTGTCACTAATTACCCATGCCATTGGAACTCCCTAAAACCCCAACAAAACGACCTTAGAATCTCTACCAACAACCTACTTCACGTCCCATAAAAAGCAATCTCGA
>NW_017109633.1:0-203 GCF_001263275.1 Habropoda laboriosa
ATTACACTTGTTCTATGCCCGAGTTATAAAGAACCGTAAAGGATCGTAAACTTCTTCAAAGTCAGTATATCATAGGAATAGTAACCTTGGCGAATAGTGCGGCGAGAATGGTGATTCTTGTTCTCCTCTACCTTCAGAATTTCCGACTACGATAAAGAAAATTTTTCTAGCTCTGAAACTGCGAAACTTCGCAAAATACCTTC
>NW_017109634.1:0-203 GCF_001263275.1 Habropoda laboriosa
CTTTCTCGGTGGAGCGCACGGGTTTCGACTTCGGCTTAATCGTAACTACCATTGGAGATATTGGCAGACGTTTCTCGTGTATTTGTTTCAACATGTAGGAAAATAATAGAGCTTGAGATTGGAAGTTTCAGTCGAACATTGAGAATTCTAGGATCTTAGAGATACCAGGGATTTTTGAGGCCTTGAGTCTCAGAGTCTGAGGA
>NW_017109635.1:0-203 GCF_001263275.1 Habropoda laboriosa
TATAGAATTATACAGGGGAAAAAATGTGCGTACTTTATCTAACGAAGCAAATTTATAATTACGTAACAATTCTTTAAGTACAATATGTGATTACGCTTAACATGTGAAAAAACAATACCTTTGTATAAATAATAATCATGCTTTATAAAGGTAAATTATTCAATTTAGATTAATTATTTATAATACTGTATTTATAAATTTTG
>NW_017109636.1:0-203 GCF_001263275.1 Habropoda laboriosa
ACTTATTCGAAACGGTGTAACAAGAAACTGCGTCAAAGTGGTAATTCTCGATATAGTCAGCCAATTTTTACCTGAAAACGATATCGCAACTGAATCTTCGAAATTTTCAAATAGACGTTCAAAAGTCCATCCAAAAGTCCTTCGACAAAAAGTATCTATATTCGATTCGTAACTATTCATATTCAATATAAAAGAAAAGAAAC
>NW_017109637.1:0-203 GCF_001263275.1 Habropoda laboriosa
CTAACGACTCAGGCGAATGCTGAATTTCACACGTTTTGTGTGCTTATATATTCGCAGAATTCGATGCAATTCTAATTGAAATAGTCGGAAAATGGACTCCGAATTATGGACCATTTGAGGAAGAAATATAATCGATACAACGCGTCAACAGTGAATGCTGCAATTGGCACAATTTAGGTGTTACATCTTCACAATTTTGAGAG
>NW_017109638.1:0-203 GCF_001263275.1 Habropoda laboriosa
CGATCCTTAAGTGCTTTAATTCAGCGATACCCCAATATCTGCTCCTAGTTTCGAGGAACTGGAGCAAACCGGGCATCACGGTACGAAGAAGATTCTAGCGTTGGGTCATATTTGACCCGACATCCGCTGTCCGAGGGTTAAAATGATACGTTCCTTCTGTATTTATTTAAACGGTCCTATTCAGTATGCCCTGTTTCAGATCT
>NW_017109639.1:0-203 GCF_001263275.1 Habropoda laboriosa
CATGCATCGATACACACGACTGCATACTCTTTTTACCAGACCACTCGTAAATAACATTCTCCACGTATCAGCAGTAAAACACGATAACAAAGAATCCACAGTAATCCAAACACAACTTCACGATAATATCCAAACTCTCTTAATCAAGAACGATCGACAACAATGAAAACACTCGAAGCACGACTTGTAAACATAGCGGACTA
>NW_017109640.1:0-203 GCF_001263275.1 Habropoda laboriosa
AATAACGGACAGTTTAACTCAAGAGAAAGTTAGAAAGGGGCGAGATATTGTTATCAGAACTGTACGTTGAAAATAATCACACACGACGTAATTGTTAAAAAGATACGTGTAAAATGTGAATTTTGTTCACCCCAATTTGCAATTACGTTAGACTGTCGAAGGGTCGACACATTGAACGCAGGACCAAATCTACGTATATAACT
>NW_017109641.1:0-203 GCF_001263275.1 Habropoda laboriosa
AATAAGTTGATGGCGTATATTTTAATAGATGGTATGCATGTCTGATTGAACAAATTAACAGTGATTGTTATTAAACACGTGCGCTTTATTACGCAAAAAAAAAACCAACCTAATGCCGACCTCGGGAGAAACAAATTGAAACTGATATATGATATTCGAGTGTAATAACGGTTAATTTAATTTTTTGATGATAAAGAGGTAGC
>NW_017109642.1:0-203 GCF_001263275.1 Habropoda laboriosa
GCTCTGGCACAGTTGCTACCTGCGTTACAAGCTATGGGGTTCGTGGGTGTTAGGACACCGTTATGTTACTGTAGAAAGTATTATGCAATTAAAGTTACGTTCACTTGGCGATGCTAGTGTCATATGAGGGTGATTAACTTTGTAAAATACTGTTTATTACGTTTGTTTTATTTGTGAAAAATTAAGCACCGAGCTTGAATATT
>NW_017109643.1:0-203 GCF_001263275.1 Habropoda laboriosa
AAATTCATTCGATTCGCGAGTTCGAGTATCTTATACCCCGAATTTGCATGAAATATGCGCGCCGAGTAACTTCAAACCCGCGTTAAAAAGATACGCGAAAAAAGAGACTCGAGTGTGAATGTTTAGGGGGTGAAATCACCCTGCAAACTTCGGAGCTAGAAAACTATTAATTAGAACATCTCGAAAACGAGTTCAGATGGAAT
>NW_017109644.1:0-203 GCF_001263275.1 Habropoda laboriosa
CTGGAATCACATTTAACCCTTTCGCGACCGAATTTTGTTCTTGAAAATTCACTACATATCCATTGCTCATCGCGTCAGTAACGAATGCTAAATTAAAATCAACTTTCGTTCGAGTACTCGAGTGGACCAAACACGTTCCACTGGTCACGAAAGGGTTAAGACAATTCCACCACCCAAAATTGTCACTCTTCGCCGTAGAACAG
>NW_017109645.1:0-203 GCF_001263275.1 Habropoda laboriosa
CTCAATCTGCACTTTCACAGTTAGACGTAACAAAATTCAATATCAAAAATTAAAGCTTGAAGTTTGGATTTGAAATGTAAGGTTCGCAATTTGAGAATCAAAAATTTATACTTGAGCCTGGAAATCTGAAGTGTATTGTTAATCTACGCTTTCGCAATTTTGAATATCAAAAATTGAAGCTTGAAAGCTGGATTTGAGATATG
>NW_017109646.1:0-203 GCF_001263275.1 Habropoda laboriosa
ATTGCAAATTACGATGAAATGGACTGAAATTTCAGCAAGTAACCGGTGCAGGTTTGTCAGGAAAAACATCAGTTTATGTCTTCTGTGTTCAAGTTACTTCGTAGCTCCTTACTCTTTCTCACTTTCTTCTGCGAGCTTTCTCTCTCTCTCTCTGTTCGGCAGTTTCTCCCTTTCTCCCTTCTAAATCAACGCTTACGAAAGTT
>NW_017109647.1:0-203 GCF_001263275.1 Habropoda laboriosa
AATAGAATCTCTGTAATAGTTTGTCATTAAAAATGAATTGCAAATTGTAACTGTTTCATTTTTCTTCTTGCAAATGTAAATGCGATGTATTTTATATTTAACACAGGTAAAATTGTACAGTTAAAAATAGACAGTCCTTCAGTACTGTTAACCCTTTGCAATCGAATGGCGACTGAGGAGCGACGTTAAATCATTAATCAGGA
>NW_017109648.1:0-203 GCF_001263275.1 Habropoda laboriosa
ACGAGGCTCGCGAGACGAGGCGAGGGCTGGCTACTTGGAATGATTCCGTAGGCGTGAAATCGGTGTGGCAGCTCTCGCATCCAGGCGCAAGCGATGCGTGGTGACGCGCGCGAGGAATCCTCGTCGTGGAACGCGCCGCTGTCCCGTCGAATTAGAAAGCGGAGGTCAGACGCGCGTGAAAACGCCGAGCGGATCCGCGACTA
>NW_017109649.1:0-203 GCF_001263275.1 Habropoda laboriosa
CCAATGATCGTCGCGAGAAGTAGCTCTCGTAACGATTCACGTGCGAGTGCCTACCCTACTCTCTTCGAGAATTACCGATTTTTATTTCCAATTCTTCTGTTTCACGTGGAAAGCAACTTCGGCGGAGCTAGGTCTATCGGGGCGAGTTAAAGGGTTTGAGAAACCCTGCGTGCGCTGCCTCGGCTTGCACCTACGGATATATC
>NW_017109650.1:0-203 GCF_001263275.1 Habropoda laboriosa
ATACGCGGAATAACGGCTCGGTAGCGTTTCAATTATTACAGATATAGCTAATGTCCGATAGTAGGTGCCGCCCGGCGTTAAGGGAACTCCCCCTAAATGTTATTGGAATAAACGGATTAGATAAACATTACTGACTAACACTTAAATGGTGCTATATCACGTACAATGGTAATAACAGCCAAGTCGCTGTAATCTTTTTAATA
>NW_017109651.1:0-203 GCF_001263275.1 Habropoda laboriosa
CGTTGATATTAAAAAAATTAACAGAAGATCGATTGCTTTTTTTCGTGTACAACTAGTTTTCATAACGGTATAATATTCCATAATGCTCACTGTACATTTAACATTCCACAATCAATATAATACAATTCAACACCATGCAGTTACATTTCAAATCTATTCCTTTGAATCGACCATCAATGCATCTTCTTCTCGTTCAATCGTCG
>NW_017109652.1:0-203 GCF_001263275.1 Habropoda laboriosa
GAATTGTCGAGGCTGACATACGTAACGATTACAAATTCGTAAAGGCAAATGGTTAATCACAGTATCACGAGCTTCGTCATGGAACTTCGATGACGATCTGGAGAGAAAAGTTTCTCTTGGAGATTCGAATTAACACTCTCGTAATACGTTGGCAAAAGTGTATGGAACATTGTGGAAATTATTTTAAAGTTACGGTGTTGTTT
>NW_017109653.1:0-204 GCF_001263275.1 Habropoda laboriosa
GCCACTTTACGAGAGTAAACTTTACCCGCTTGGAAATCCTGAAGGTCGATTAATTAATTTTTTTTATTGAAAACTTAGAGTAAGTGTGATAATTTACTCTTACTTCGAAAGTTACGGCGCTTGGAATTGCGAAAAAGCAGATGTCTCGAGGAAACACTTGTTCTATCGACGATCGAGATTTTTTTAAGTCAACTTCTGAAAGAA
>NW_017109654.1:0-204 GCF_001263275.1 Habropoda laboriosa
GAGTTTACGAATTTTTTGAATTTCTCAGGTCTGGAGCGAATTTACGAACTTTCGCGTTTCTTTAGGTTTCGAGCAAATCTACAAATTGTTCCTGGTATCCTAAGTCTAGAGCGAATTTATGAATCCTTTCGTTTCTCTAGGTCTGGAGCGAATTTACGAATATTTTCGTTCCTTTAGGTCTAGAGTGGATCTACGAATCTACGA
>NW_017109655.1:0-203 GCF_001263275.1 Habropoda laboriosa
CTTTTATTAAGCACCCTTTGTACTACAAATTACTTTTTTGAAATTTCATTTTTACCAACATTAACCCAAGTGATAGTAGAAAAACTTAGAGTGGCCGGTGCTGCACGACTCTCCTCTATACAATCAACGTGTTCCATTTTATATACAGAGTGTCCCGTAACTCCTCGAACACCCGGAAATGGGGGGTTGCTGGGGTGACTCTG
>NW_017109656.1:0-204 GCF_001263275.1 Habropoda laboriosa
TATTATTCGGATCGTTGCCATTGGTACCTCGGATTCACCAGGAGCAGGTATAATAATTTATAGCATGGGTGATCGTTTTAGAGCATTGTTTCATCGAGTCCTCGTATTTCCGGCACACAGAAAATCGATCGACGATACGGGTAAAAGGCGAGCCTCGTTTTTAATTAACCCGACTACAGGTGGTTCAATGAACGTTGCTTTAAC
>NW_017109657.1:0-204 GCF_001263275.1 Habropoda laboriosa
AATGTACTATTGTGTTCCAATTGTTTTAAAAATGAATAATTCTTCAGTGAATACATTGTTGAACCAACGACGAGTTATCTCGTCCTCCTCAATTAACAAACTGAATAAAAACACTTTCGAATAAAGAAGAGTAATTCAGTGTGATGTCTGTCTCCACTTCCGGTTCCACTTCCGGAAAATATTCATTTTCTTTGTTCAATAACA
>NW_017109658.1:0-203 GCF_001263275.1 Habropoda laboriosa
TTATGAATAGACCGTTATTTTTATGTTTTTTAAGATATATTTTACGTTGAAATAAATGACTCAGTTATGCACATTTTAGTTTGTTTTCGATTTACACGGTTTTCGAAGGAACCTATCTTCGGTGTAAATCGGGGGTTAGGTGTAGTTCGACGAACTTTGTTTTGAAAAATTAGTTTACTGTAAGAAATATGGCAAGATATTCC
>NW_017109659.1:0-204 GCF_001263275.1 Habropoda laboriosa
TTTTCACGCACAAATCAATTTATCCTCCATTTTTAAAGCTAGCCTAACTTTCCCAAAAAAAAAACAAACATTCTCTCGTCCGATTGATCTTTCACAGCGAATTTTCCAGCTCGTGCTGCACCACCACCGGCGATCTACGATCACCACCGGTTTCCCTTCACGCGCGATTCAAACGCGAGTGATCGCTAGAAAAAGCCGATCGCA
>NW_017109660.1:0-204 GCF_001263275.1 Habropoda laboriosa
ACTAAAAAAGTGTTAAGCCACATTTTCAACATATTCATCTATGGATAATGCAGCTTGTACGAAGGTATCTGTATAGAAAATATATGCATTAACGGTGTTCCTTATTAAAATAAGTTTTGTACTAAGTAGAAATTTCATCCTATTCGAAATGAAATTTACTTACAATACAATTGAACCCTCCCAAAGTGTGTTCTCTTCTCTCAA
>NW_017109661.1:0-204 GCF_001263275.1 Habropoda laboriosa
TCCGTTTCGAACTTCATTCCAGATTCTCTTTTGGGAAGATTAACGAGAAATGTAGAGCAATTGGACGTGTTTCGATTTGCAGTAGTATACAATTCAGGTAACAAATTAGAATAAATTGAATGGTAAGTTTGAATATCTTTCTATGGAAAATTTAACACAGCTTAACCTAATTGTATAAAATTATAAAATTGGCATATTAGAAAA
>NW_017109662.1:0-204 GCF_001263275.1 Habropoda laboriosa
AATTGTTTGTTACTCAAACAAATGTTTCGAGTAGAATTTGTTTGCTTTCTGAGAGGCACACTGCACGGCTTATGGCCAATTTGAGTGCATTGAAGAACGCGAATTTTGTGAATCGTTGACTTTCTCAGATCACAATCCTTTTTCAAACTTAATGTGTATAACACATTATTGCCTACAATCGACTGTTTGTAACTGGATTGCATG
>NW_017109663.1:0-204 GCF_001263275.1 Habropoda laboriosa
ATGAACAATGGTAGAGACAGTTGAACGAAATATACACTGCTCGCCAAAAAATTGCGCCACTTGCACAGATCTAGAAATCATATATGTTTTTGGGGCTATTCTCATGAAAAAATGACAAACTTTATTCATTTTCCCCTTTCGACGCCCCAGATTTGTACGATTTCATTTTTAAACTGTTGCATTTCTTTATCGTATTAAAGTCAT
>NW_017109664.1:0-203 GCF_001263275.1 Habropoda laboriosa
GTTTTAATTCAGCGACACCCCAATATCTGCTCCTAGTTTCGAGGAATTGGAGCAAACCGGGCAACACAGTACGATACTCTGGAGTTCCACTCAAACTTAAGGTGTCAAACTCGAAAATCGTTAAGACGTTACACTGGGACAAAGAATTACTATACCACATCAGACACTCTCTCCAGGGAACTAAGATTAGGTTAACGTTTCCA
>NW_017109665.1:0-204 GCF_001263275.1 Habropoda laboriosa
GAGTCGTAAGTGAATGTATAAAGTGTTCCACTAAATTTGTTCCCTAGGAATTTATCGATTATTCCAAGGAATACGGGAAAGCGTTGTTAGAAATGTTGGATCGGAAAATTGAGAAGAAAGAGGGTAGTTGGGGTAATTAGAAATAGGTAAAAGATAGTAAATATGAGTGGATAAAAACGAAGTCCAAATTTTTCTACTGTGGAA
>NW_017109666.1:0-204 GCF_001263275.1 Habropoda laboriosa
CCGCCAACAGCCAATTGGGCTACCGACAACAGCAACCATGAACAGTTTATATACACGCCAACGTATCATTAAAAACCATGGTTTTACCATAGTAGCAGATCGCTGAACCACACAGTAAAATAAAATCGCATTGCAAGGCTTACGCGAGAGTCAAGTTCATTCCAGCTAAGCTATCGGGAATTATTCCGATAACCAGCGGCCTAA
>NW_017109667.1:0-204 GCF_001263275.1 Habropoda laboriosa
AATGGTCATATCTACTAAAGCTGGAGCGAGCGGCTTACTGCCCTTGTCCCTGTGCCGTCCCGACAACCAACTTACCAGCTCTGCACAGTATGTACTTACAAGTGACTTATTAGAGAAGTGGTTAAAATGTGTAACTTTTAGTAAAGGATACTTTTAATCATTATTTATTGTTATTTATTTTGGAACGTGTAATGAACAAACTAA
>NW_017109668.1:0-204 GCF_001263275.1 Habropoda laboriosa
TCAAGTGAAATCAATTCGGGTGAGTTCGATCGAAGATTCGATATTCTTTTTTTTTTTCCACCCACGTTCTACTTTCGAAATTTCGTTTCGCGATAGAATCTTGAATACCTAGTCGCACCTGGGTTATAAATGCTTGAACGTAATAAAATGGAAAAGAACGTTGGAATACGACGTATAATGCTTGCGCAAACATTTTAGCAGGAC
>NW_017109669.1:0-204 GCF_001263275.1 Habropoda laboriosa
GAAATGTAACTTCGTACGGAAAAATTTTACTCTACACTTCCGCTCGATTTTTATTCTCCGTTTCTCCTTACCAATTGTACGTATTCCACGCTAGTTTCAAGGCGTGTCTCGATCATTATTTTCGAGAAACCATTGAAGTTGCAGAGTCAACGTCCCTTAACATTAACATCGACGACACGGATTTCATTGAGACGAGCACGTTTC
>NW_017109670.1:0-204 GCF_001263275.1 Habropoda laboriosa
AAATTCCCACTTTCACTCTCAGACTCAAATCGTCCAATCCTAGTCTCTCATAAAAAAAATTCTTCTACTTAGAATCAGTTCTCCTTTTCCTTAATTCTTGTAAAGTCAATCAACCTCTTAGACTACCAAAAGAATAATCATATAAGCTCTCTTACTGGGTACCACGAGAAAAATCGTTCGGGGAACCACGAAAACGTTTGGCGA
>NW_017109671.1:0-203 GCF_001263275.1 Habropoda laboriosa
TCGCACATGGGTATAGTAGTTCTTCGCGATTTTCACGTAACGTACCGGTACGATACTCGTACTTTAAATGGAGTACGATCCTGCTATGCATTCTGGACATGCGGCGACGAATTTACGAACTACGATGTTGGGTCAAAAATAGATAGTTAGTTAAATCGACTCTCAAAATAATTCCTACAACTGAATGTTCCCAACGAAACCTT
>NW_017109672.1:0-204 GCF_001263275.1 Habropoda laboriosa
AGAATTGGTTGGTGGAGATTTTGTTTGAACTGGTTTGAAGGAAGGTACAAGGGTTTTGTAATTGGTTTGAAAGAAGGTAAATTGGCGAGAGATGGGTGAGAAGAAGTAGAAGAAACTGATTTTGCATCTGAATTAGTAATCAAGACGAAGAACTTTTTATTGTAACGTTATCCTTTCGAAGTATAGTAACAATTCCCAAGCGAC
>NW_017109673.1:0-204 GCF_001263275.1 Habropoda laboriosa
CGTGGTCCCAACAGCCACCATACGGTGTCCAATTATCCTCTCAGTTAAACATGGACCACCTCTTCCAATCGTCAGCGTAACGAGTTGATAACTCCTAACCTAAAATTCTCTGAAACAAAACCTCTTCATCCTCTCCGTCGGTTATTATCCAACAGAAACCCTATTTCCACCATCTGCATTCTCTCTGAAAAACCACCAACTGAG
>NW_017109674.1:0-204 GCF_001263275.1 Habropoda laboriosa
GCGATTACTATGATACGAAGCTTCAAACGACCTATGCTCACATAACATTTTTTTCTTACTCACGCTCATAGAACACACTGACAAAGTTTGATCGGAAAAAATTGGGACACCCTGTATATGTTAGAAAAATTTTTTCCGGTTAAAGTTACTCACTACAAAAGCTTATCACAAATGATTTTATTTGCACGTAAAATTTTCAAATAC
>NW_017109675.1:0-204 GCF_001263275.1 Habropoda laboriosa
ACAATTGACATAGATCTACAAAACGTATATCCTAAATTTTTATTACAAACCCCCCAAAAAAGTGTAAACAGTGTCCTTCGCAAGTTTCTTCACCGTTCCCACAAATTGCAATTGTCTGAAAATTTTTGCACACGTCATCCAGAATACCAGTCCTTCTAACTTCTCAGAAAAGCACAAGTCGTTAGGTCCAATTTTAAAAAAGTT
>NW_017109676.1:0-203 GCF_001263275.1 Habropoda laboriosa
CAAATAATTCAATATTTCTACGTTAAAAGTAATTCCTAAAACTAAATGTGACCACCGAAGTCAAACCATTTTTTGGTACAGAATTCAAAGGTGTGCATTGTTATTCAAAACTCAAACGGTTCCGGTCATACTGTTAAACCAAGCGAATATACACATATAACTTCGCACAAGGTTATAGTAGTACTTCGCGACCTTCGCATATA
>NW_017109677.1:0-204 GCF_001263275.1 Habropoda laboriosa
AACTCACCAATCAACCCATTAACCCTTCAAAACCCAACCAATTCTCCCCCGTCTCTCCCAATTCTCCTCTCAATTCTCCCCAAAACTAAAGAAACTTCCCATCCCCTAAAAAGCAACCTTCGAAACCCGCAAAATTTCTCCACAGATCTGAATTCCAAACCGAAAACATCAAAAACGCTCTAAACACCCAAGAACGAATCCCCA
>NW_017109678.1:0-204 GCF_001263275.1 Habropoda laboriosa
GAAAGCTGAAAGTTCTGTTTACGTCCTCCGAAAAAGTTGAAGCTTTTCATTTACTAATTATCTGTGAAAGAAATTCTCAAAGTTCGCCTACTTTTCGCCGCCTCAGAGCGTCAGAGCGGTGTACTCCCTTAAAGAAAGCCAAAAAGATACGCAGCCTCTCGCACATGCACGTCGGTAGGAAGGCTGATCCGAATAAACAATGTT
>NW_017109679.1:0-204 GCF_001263275.1 Habropoda laboriosa
TTGTGCAATTTTGCAACTTTGCACTGATTTTATTCGTCAACTATGCTATTTATGTTTTTTTTTGAAATTTTAGGATAAAATCACTGTAAAGTGGTTTTCTGCTTTTCTGAAAAATTGAGTTTGTGCAATTTTGCAACTTTACACTGATTTTATTCGTCAACTATGCTATTTATATCTATTCTTTTTTTACATTGGAGGATAAAA
>NW_017109680.1:0-204 GCF_001263275.1 Habropoda laboriosa
TCATTTTTGCTGTTATCGAGTTTACGTTCCTTGACATTATTTTAAACGTTTATTGTCTAGGTCCATGTGTCGCGTTGGAAATAAAAATTGTTACACATAAGGTCTTACGTACTTTTTGACCAAAAAGTCTTAAGTGTACAATCAAAGCGAAGAACGCAGTAGGGTTAAAATATACAGCGTGTTGGAGCTATTAGTTTCCAATAT
>NW_017109681.1:0-204 GCF_001263275.1 Habropoda laboriosa
ACGGGGACAGAGATAAGAAAGAGATAAATACACGTGACACGGAGATCTGTAAATACACAAGTATCCGTGTACTAAAAATTAACCGTGGATAATTATTATACAGTTAGAAATATAAAAGATGCAAATTGTTTCAGTATGTTCAAACACATGAACAATGTGTAAACAGATTTAAAGTCTGCTTACTAATTAAATATGAAAATAGTC
>NW_017109682.1:0-204 GCF_001263275.1 Habropoda laboriosa
TGTTTTACATATGAATTTTTTAAAGACAAACTTTCCCTAATACATTAAACTTGCTCCAATTTTAAAAAAAATTAAGGAGCATGAAAGTTCGTCAACTTTGACGGCCTATATCTCAGTAACCAATCAGTGTATTTAAAACATTCCAGCTTGTCGTGAAATGGCACCACTGTGAGTCGTGTCTTATAGGATTCAGGCACAAAGGAA
>NW_017109683.1:0-204 GCF_001263275.1 Habropoda laboriosa
CAGAAAATATAGAAGTGTCAGAAATTTTTTCATTTGCTTCCCTCGAGGTAGCGGAAACACCATTGAAAGTTATCCACACGCGCACGATTTTCACATGCATCGAACTTTCTGGTTGGGTCAATAGAACCAGTTATAGATATAATCCGTTTAATGGGAAACAAGGGACTGAAGTTATAAAAAAGTGTTCTTGCAAAAGGGGAACAT
>NW_017109684.1:0-204 GCF_001263275.1 Habropoda laboriosa
CACATTGTTCCATGGTAAATTCAATATTTTTTACATTTTTGACCACTTTAAGAAATCTAAGAAGTGGAATTTATCACTTACTTTGGACTGCATCGGTACTGCAAAATTTTACTTAACCATTTGCAACAGAATTCAGAATTCAAAGAAAAAGTCTAAATATCCCTAAAAGAATCAGCACATTTTAATTATCCACCTTCCAATACT
>NW_017109685.1:0-204 GCF_001263275.1 Habropoda laboriosa
AATATGTTGTTCGCGTTCTAATTAATTACCGATGCAAAAGGGGAATCATTTATGTAACGGTAAACAGAGAATTTGTGACAAATGAACATGTTTACTGCAGAAATATCAAAGAGAGAGTAATTAATGTAAAATTGACAGTTGGAGCTTCGAACTGTTTAATTCGTAAATTTGTCTTCGGTGGAGTATGGAATTCTTGGAAAACGC
>NW_017109686.1:0-204 GCF_001263275.1 Habropoda laboriosa
CTGCGAGCAGAAGCCAATTTTCCTTCGAGATTAGATCATGCAAATAGTATCTGTGCCAGGCTAAGGAATCATCGCGTATAAGCTTTCTTAGACCTGTACGTCACGCGAAAACGTCAATTACGCCAACGTGATTGCACATTCGACAATGCTTGTTTCGCCTTTTTCCCCCCCTTTCGCGACGTCCAAAACACGAAATCGCATTTT
>NW_017109687.1:0-204 GCF_001263275.1 Habropoda laboriosa
TGATGACAAACTTTCGATAAGAGTTATTTCGTTTTTCGTGAATTTTTAGAGATTTATCGTTCAATTTACAAGCCACGCGAGTTTCTACGGTTTCTCTGTTAGTATTTTTTCAAAAATTGATCCAAACCTCGGTTATAGATAGAATTATACGAATTCGTGAGCGCCGCTTTTGTTTTTCATAGAGAACATACCGAAACGTATTTT
>NW_017109688.1:0-204 GCF_001263275.1 Habropoda laboriosa
AAACAATTCTAAATTCACTCTAATTCCCAACGATTACCACGAATTTCATCAAGTGAAAAGAGAGCAGCTCGAGGTCGAGGCTTAAAGGGCTCGAGAACTAAATAACAGAGAGCCAAACTCTCCGGGCATCTGGCTTCGTCACGTTGATTCGTCGAAAGTGGCATGGAAAAGGGAGAGTTGGAATGAGGAGGGATGGAAAAACGA
>NW_017109689.1:0-204 GCF_001263275.1 Habropoda laboriosa
AAAAAATCGACACAGATAATCCATCTTTTTTCCGAAACTCGCTAATGGATCGTTTGAAACCCGCCCGCTCTTAAATTCTCCCCGGGGTCTTTTGCTTCGGAAAGATAATCTCGCGTCTTTTCGCAAACGTTTGATGAAAAGGTGGGAGACCGGAGGGAAGAAGAGTGTACGAAACATTCTCGACTTTCTTCTTATACACGGTAT
>NW_017109690.1:0-204 GCF_001263275.1 Habropoda laboriosa
AAGGTGCGAAAGGGAATAGTTCAGGTGATGACTCGAGTTTGTTTGTTTACCTTCGTTTCTTCTTTTCGGTTCAATTTTAGTGTTTTGCTATTTTGGTTCAATTTTGTGGGAATGTTCCATAGAGAGTGATTAAGTATCGAATGTAAGAGACTTCGTAAAATTTTAAATTTTTTTCTCTCCTTGTTTTTCGTCGTATCAACTACG
>NW_017109691.1:0-204 GCF_001263275.1 Habropoda laboriosa
ATGCTTTGGATCATTATCTTGTTGGAAGCAAATATTATATTATCTTTCAATCCCAACTTTTCTGCACTTTCTCTTAAATTTTGTTTTAATATATCAATGTATACAAAACGATCCATTGTACCGTCAATAAAATGTAACTTGCCTACGCCAGAAGCAGCCATATATCCCCACACCATTATGGAACCACTCCCGTATTTCACAGTT
>NW_017109692.1:0-204 GCF_001263275.1 Habropoda laboriosa
CGAAATATTCGGTGCAAGTAATCTGTTATTAATCGTTTGATTTACACTGTTAATTTAAACGTACAGCTGAAATCAGTAGGTGTCCCATGACTTACGCAAAAAGCAATAATCAAAGTGAGACGATTGCTAAATTTATCGATAGAACCACATGAAACAGTCTTTCGTTCTCACCTTTCAAAAGATCAGGCTAGGTGAAATTGAAAT
>NW_017109693.1:0-203 GCF_001263275.1 Habropoda laboriosa
CGCTATGCATTCTGGACGTGGCGTCGAATTTTCGAACTACGATGGTAGGGGCAAATACAGATATATAAATATATCGACGTTAATAGTAATTCCTAAGACTAAATGTGACCAACGAAACCTTACCTTTTTTTGATACCGACTATAAAGTTGTGGTTTGTTTTGTCAATAGCTCAATCTGTTCCCGTGATACTGTTAAACAATGC
>NW_017109694.1:0-204 GCF_001263275.1 Habropoda laboriosa
TCCCGCTACAACCCACGTTTTGCAGTAGTACAAACGACTGTCTTCTCTTTACTTTGCATGTTCTTCCACGTAAATCGTGTTTTAACGAATAAAAACTGTGATACTGCGGTTTCCTTGCGACAAACCATAATATGCAGTACTGCAAAATGACTGATTCCTCTTTATTTTGAATGTTCCGCCACGTAAGTCGTGTTTTAACGAATA
>NW_017109695.1:0-204 GCF_001263275.1 Habropoda laboriosa
AATTGAAGTAAGCGAATATAGGTAATTTAACTGTGATATATTCTAAGATAATAGAAGTTACAAATTACAATGTTAGATAATGGTCAATTCTTGACTGGGAAAAGATATCCTTTCTCGATTTCACACGATGAGCACGTGAGGACTAAACAGGATTGTCCATTTGACACTTAGCTATTAAATAATAATGTATGGTACTGCTCCGAA
>NW_017109696.1:0-204 GCF_001263275.1 Habropoda laboriosa
TCATAATATTTTATGAACGCATATTCGAGTCAGTAGTCTACAAAGGGTTAAATAAAACGTTTCCTTAGGCTGTTACACAATTAACTATACATCAGCTTCCGCTTGAAAAGAGAGAAAAATCTTTCCACCGGTTTCTTTACAGAAGAAGTCACAATATGTCGATTAAACTGATACTCGTTTCAATCAAGACGGCGTATCTTCATC
>NW_017109697.1:0-204 GCF_001263275.1 Habropoda laboriosa
AGCTAACTTAACAAACCTGCTGTTGTTCCAAGATCAGAGCAGAGGATTGCAATTTACTCCGACAAGATTTGTTCGCGGATTTACGTTAATCGAGGTGTTTCTTTCTCTGTCTGTTAACAAACTTCTCCGCGTTTTCTCCGCGTTTCTTGCGATACACACACTGAAACGGGCGACACAACGCGTAACAATTGTGGATTGGTCGTG
>NW_017109698.1:0-203 GCF_001263275.1 Habropoda laboriosa
TTAACGTCGATATATTTAATTATCTGTATTTGCCCCCACCATCGTATTTCGAAAATTCGGCGCCGATGTCCAGAATATGTAGCAGAAATGTACTCCATTTAGAGTACGAGTACCGTACCGGTACATCACGTGAAAATCGCCAAGAGATAATATCTCTAAGCGTGACGTTCTATATGTATATTCGCTTCGTTTATTTGTAATAC
>NW_017109699.1:0-204 GCF_001263275.1 Habropoda laboriosa
TTACAGAATAATCAGCAAGTGTTGGCCACTTAACTTGAACTACATAATCATATAAACCTTGTTCAAGTATTGCAAAAAAAAAACAATTTTACTTTTACTTTCAATTTGAATACGCTTTCATTTTTAATTTAAGTTAATTTGTTTAATTGTTTATGTTTAATTAAGAAATGTAGGGTATTAGATTAGTTAGTCGATAAATTATGA
>NW_017109700.1:0-204 GCF_001263275.1 Habropoda laboriosa
AAATAACACGCTCGGTCGTTAAACTTGGCGAAACCGTATCCCACGACGATTGTTATAAACAACGGGAGGTGGGGGGACGTGTGAGTTGCAATTAATTGTCCAATACCAGGGATCATTGGCAATGTTGGAATCATTAGCAGCTCGAAATCTGAACTGCTGATTTACTCAAAAATTTGCAGTTTAACTGATAAAATAAAAGAATAA
>NW_017109701.1:0-204 GCF_001263275.1 Habropoda laboriosa
TTAATGAAATGGTACCATTGTGTGGCGTACCCACCCTTACGGTCCATCGATATTGGGCAGCAGTTGCCCTAAGGCGGCTGTCACCCGCTCTACTCGAGGGAAGGTTTCGCAATCCTAGTGGACAGTAAGTATGGTACAAATACTGTCTTCTCATGTCCATTGATAGACAAGGCACATGATGTAAATCGTCGAATAGTGTTTTCC
>NW_017109702.1:0-204 GCF_001263275.1 Habropoda laboriosa
CATCCCAAAGTAGGATAACTACGAAATCTGAAACTGTTCTTTTCTTCAAGATGAACTTCTCAGCCTTCGTTTACAAAGAAAAGCCACAGTGTCCTTTTTCAAAGTTATGCTACTGATGGATTCATTTGTTAATATCAAAACTGGTCCGTTGAACGATCCATCGTCCAAGATATCATCCGAAATCCTCTTACTTGGCGTCGGGAA
>NW_017109703.1:0-204 GCF_001263275.1 Habropoda laboriosa
AACGCGTTATCGGGTTTGCAACTTTGTTGTCGAAAATCGTCCTCGAAAAATGCACAAAGTTGCAAACCGGCGCGTCTTGCTACTTTGTGCCATTTTCGGGAGCGACTCCAGGCAACAAAGTTGCAATCGCGATCTCCCCTTTTGCAACTTTGTTGCCGGGAGTCGCTCCCGAAAAGTGCACAATGTTGCAAACGCGTTATCGGG
>NW_017109704.1:0-204 GCF_001263275.1 Habropoda laboriosa
AAATTTCGGTACCGTCGAGATAACCGCATCCGCACAAAATCTGCAATGACGTTATTTTAGGTGGAATGTGTGAAATCGCGTGTGTCATTTTGAAATAAAGATGTCTAGCGACTGTTCACGCGATAAAGAATTAATGTAACTTTCTGCAGCAACAATTTTTGTATCTTATAAATATGAAATGTTCGTTGATAATTTTCACGGTTC
>NW_017109705.1:0-203 GCF_001263275.1 Habropoda laboriosa
TTGCAGTTACACCTCTATGAAACACGTTCTACGAGGCCAAACATGCAAAATAAAGAGAAAACAAGCGTTTGCAGCAGTTCAAAACGTCTCCGTCGCACGAAAACAGTAGTTTTGCAGTTGCAGCTCTATTTAACACGTTTTACGAGGCCAAACATGCAAAATAAAGAGAAAACAGACGCTTGCAATTGTTCAAAACGGGTCTG
>NW_017109706.1:0-204 GCF_001263275.1 Habropoda laboriosa
ATTCGCGAGCGGCTTCGGAAAATGAATTAACGGTGCGCCAAAAATAAATGACACATCGCGTTTGACCACGTCTCTGCGTGCATCGGACGAACAATACAGCGGGTGTCGTTTTACAGTGCACCGCGGATGCCTCGGGTGACTGTATATAGAACATCGTTCACGGAAAAATCCAGCCGGGAGCCACGCGCATGATTACCAGCCGGG
>NW_017109707.1:0-204 GCF_001263275.1 Habropoda laboriosa
ACTCTGTACTGTTTATCACATTTGAATAATTTTCGAATAATTTGATAACATTAATTGTAATTGGGTTTGGAAAAATATTTCTATCTTGATGGTATAATGGAGTTCAATTAGAAATTATTGCACATTCTATTGCTGTTTCTTGAAATAAATAAGTATCCTGATAAAATTACTTCTGTTTTGCTTGACGCACTTCTTTTGCACTAC
>NW_017109708.1:0-204 GCF_001263275.1 Habropoda laboriosa
GGCTATTACAATTACATTTATTTATTTTTTATCAAATGCGGAGGTAACTAACAATAAGTGCGGTGCCCTTTAAGTGCGGGGCCCGGGACTAGTGCCCCGTTTGCCCGGTGCTAAGGGCGGTACTGCGTGTAAACTTTGACACTTGACCGATTTTACGACCTCGCTATATTTTTATTCCATCAAATATACCCTTCTTGCCACTGT
>NW_017109709.1:0-204 GCF_001263275.1 Habropoda laboriosa
GCAGGCGGCTAGGGAAAAAACCGGGGAACAGAAAAAATCGAGGCGGAAGAGAGAGAGAGAGAGCGAGGGAAGGAAGGTCGGTGTAGAAACGGGGGGAAAAAGAGGTAAGGGCGTAGTTATCGGTACTGTGTCGATGGTAAGCAAGGAGGGAAACGAGACAGGTATAGAAGAGACGGAGACAGGGTTGGAAAAAAGGGAGAGACA
>NW_017109710.1:0-204 GCF_001263275.1 Habropoda laboriosa
CTCAGTATTTTCGACACCTTTCAATTTCAGGTTATAACCCGGTGCTTTGTGATCCTCGTTCTTTGTTTGAGGTTTCGGGAATTGTCTCGATGTTTCCTTCGAATTGAATCTTTTGGGAGATTTTTCAGAAATAATAGTACTTATCGAATAGAGAGAAATGTAGGAAATATAGAGATCTGAAATTACTCGATCACGAGGAATTCT
>NW_017109711.1:0-204 GCF_001263275.1 Habropoda laboriosa
CAGAGTCACCCCAGCAACCCCCCATTTCCGGGTGTTCGAGGAGTTACGGGACACCTTGTATATTCATCTATTTTCTTTCATACTTTACTGTCATTCGTGTGAATTCCTGATCTACGCGAAACGTCTCCGAAGAAAAGACTACTACAACACATATACGTTTTCACTGCTCCAAGGTTCTGGGGTAAGTGCTGTGTTGTTTCTCAC
>NW_017109712.1:0-204 GCF_001263275.1 Habropoda laboriosa
TTAACAATTTTTATTGCTCATGGAACGCGTTGTCGTTACTCAACAGGAAGATCTAATTGAATTTCAATATTTTCGAACTTAATACAGAGACACGCGAGAGATACTCAACTTACGTGCTTAATAAATTGATGGATAGTGAAGTTTCCTTTGATAACTAATTCACGAATTAAGTGTGTAAATTCACGTGAGATATATGTAATCGTC
>NW_017109713.1:0-204 GCF_001263275.1 Habropoda laboriosa
GATTTGGTTGGGTATATTTATTTGTTGCCATTATGTCTAAAGTCGAAATATTTAATTATCTGTGTTTTCCGCCACCATCGAAGTTCGGAAATTCAACGCCGTTGTCCAGAATGCATTGCAGAAACGTACGCCATTTAGAGTACGAGAATCGTCACAGTATGATATGCGAAGTTCGCGGAGAACTACTATAACCACGTGCGACTT
>NW_017109714.1:0-203 GCF_001263275.1 Habropoda laboriosa
ATGTGGCGAAGCATGCAAAATAAAGAGAAAACAGTCGTTTGCAGTACTGCAAAACGTGATTTGACGCGAGAAAGCAGCAGTATTACTGTTTATATTCGTTAAAACGAGATTTACGTGGCGAAATATGCAAAATAAAGAGTAGACAGTCATTTTGCTGAACTGCGAAACGTCTTTGTAGCGAGATAACAGCAGTATTACAGTTT
>NW_017109715.1:0-204 GCF_001263275.1 Habropoda laboriosa
CAGTTGACAAGCGTTACGAACTTTCCTTCCAGCCTACGCAATGTACACTTTTAAATATCTTTCATTACTTTTCATTACTTTAAATATCGTTCATAAACTTAGGCGATTATCGAAAGGAAAGTATTCACAGGTACAGCACTGCCTGATATTAAAAAGATCGCTACAATAGCCTCTTTGAATGGTAGTCGAACGAAGAGCACAGCT
>NW_017109716.1:0-204 GCF_001263275.1 Habropoda laboriosa
TGATCAAACCTCTACTTCATAGCATACACGCCTCCGCGAGAGTGAAACGGGACGATTCCTTGTGCGAAAATAAGGTGAAAATGTGGGATGAAATTTTTCGATGCGTACATTCGTTTTTGAAGGAATCGCGTTCGATTCGCGAAAGAATAACGAGCTGTTTGTATATCCCTTTTTGTGTTCTGTAAAAATATGGCTGGTATTATA
>NW_017109717.1:0-204 GCF_001263275.1 Habropoda laboriosa
TTCAAATACTCCACGTTACTTTCCAAAATACACGTGGCAGTCTGTCACGTGTTGTTTATCGAATCAATCAATTATTTTTTACACACCTTACTCTACAAAACTGATAATTCTAACCTCATCTGTTGAGTCACCAATCTCGATTATGTTAAAAATTAAAGACGTATAAATAGTGTCGAAACTTTACAGAGAAAACGAATTTGATTA
>NW_017109718.1:0-204 GCF_001263275.1 Habropoda laboriosa
TGTTAAAAGAATAAGAACAAAACGACGGATGTTAGAAATTTCGGTTCCTGCGATAACAGGATGCGTGCTGAGGATGCTCTACAAATTTCAAGTCAACTGATAAACTAGAACTTGAGATATCGCGTAAACCGTTTCGGAAAGAAACGCGTTTAAAGATTCATCTGTCCAATTCAAACCAATCCTCTTGCACACGCGTTCTAGAAT
>NW_017109719.1:0-204 GCF_001263275.1 Habropoda laboriosa
CGGTGCTTCCGGTTATTGGGAACTCGGTAATCGCTGTGTGGCAGATACGCCCACAAGAAACATAGTCAATAAACGTTAGACGAAGCAAACGAACGTCTGACAAGTGACTGGAAAGAAAAAGTTCGGAAGAAAAATTCAGTCTAACGCAAAATTTATATATCTGATTTATTTCGAGGGAAAAATATAAACTAAAAATTTCGAAAT
>NW_017109720.1:0-204 GCF_001263275.1 Habropoda laboriosa
TTGGGAATATTTATTTGTTGCGATTATTTTTAAAGTCGAAATATTTAGTTATCGGTATTTGCCACTACCATCGTAGAGAGAAAATTCAACGCCGATGTCCAGAATGCACAGGAGAAACGTACTCCATTTAGAGTACGAGTGTCGTACCGTTACGTTGCGGGAAAATCGCGAAGAAATACCATCTCCAAGTCCGACGTTATATGT
>NW_017109721.1:0-204 GCF_001263275.1 Habropoda laboriosa
GTAGGGACCAAAAGGGAGCAACTGGATTCTCGAAATTGTAGAATAAAACTAAAATGTCTACTTCCTCTGAATGACTACAAAAATTTCAAACATCCTCAAACCACTACTGTAGTACCTACAATCCTACGAACAATCACCCACTAACCACTAACTGCATAATTCAAATTATCCCTCAAATATTAACCTAACTAGAAAGAGAATCTT
>NW_017109722.1:0-204 GCF_001263275.1 Habropoda laboriosa
GTAGTGTATGTATATACTGGGTGTTCGATGTGTCTGCACTTTCATGACACCAAAACGAAAATATAGAATTTTATTTAAAAAGCAGGAGATGGCCTTAGTGTAGTCTTGGAAGATTGAAAGCAAAAGTTTGATGAAATTAGTGTCCTTTCTTCAGGATACGAAACAGATATACGTATATACAGGGTGTCCAAAGTGTCTGCATTT
>NW_017109723.1:0-203 GCF_001263275.1 Habropoda laboriosa
TGCCGTGTTGCTGTTAAACGAAGCGAATATACACATATAACGTCGCACATGGTTACAGTAGGTCGTGGCGTCATTCACATATCATACTGAAACCATTTTGGTACTCTAAATGGCGTACGATTCTGCTATGCATTCTGGATGACGGCGGCGAATTTTATATTTAGGATGGTGGGGGCAAATACAGATAACTAAATATTTCGACA
>NW_017109724.1:0-204 GCF_001263275.1 Habropoda laboriosa
ACTGTATATCTCAATACTTTGATTATTTTATAAATTTTATTGAAACGATTCGAACTGGGATAATAAACGATCCTTTCTCTGCGTTTGTAATCTGTGTGTGGTACAGAAATCTCACACTCCAATAGCATTGGTTCCAAAGTATTGCTCGTTATCGCACTCCGTTTCACCGAATTGATTTTTTCGTGTCCTATTGGCTTCACAGTT
>NW_017109725.1:0-204 GCF_001263275.1 Habropoda laboriosa
GAGGTTTGAATAACAAAGCGCACCTTTATATTCGTACCAAAAAATGGTAAGATTTCGTTGGTCGCATTTAGTTTTAGGAATTATTATTAACGTGGAAATAATTATTTATCCGTATTTTCCCGCACCATCGTAGTTCGAAAGTTCGGCGCCACGTCCAGAATGCATATCGTAATCAAACACCATTAGAATACGAACATCGCCGCA
>NW_017109726.1:0-204 GCF_001263275.1 Habropoda laboriosa
TACGACAATTGAAACACAAAATATTTTCACACGCTATGCACAGCAAAGTGAGACTCTAATTTAAGCGAAGTGCTTAGGTGAGTCTCTTGTCTAATTCGAAGGTCTACTCACTGGTTGACTCGGTTCTCCGGATACCGGAGTGAATCTAACCAAGTGTTCGCCTTTCACGCCCTTGGCGAACACTCAGTTTACCTAATTTTTAAA
>NW_017109727.1:0-204 GCF_001263275.1 Habropoda laboriosa
CGGGATGCGGTTAAAATTGAGCTAGAGACGCGGAAATCGAGTTTTACCATCTACCATGCCCACCCCTCGACGTCTCTTTTTTCCTGGTAGTAAAATAAGCGTTCGGGATAGTTTCGCTTAGAGGTTACCCTGGAATTTTTTCTGGCGAACAAGCTAGTTTCCGCGGCGAGACGAATCGCGCGGACGTTATGCCGAGGTTCTTTC
>NW_017109728.1:0-204 GCF_001263275.1 Habropoda laboriosa
CTTTCAGGAAAGGACTCTGAGCACTTGCGACCAGATACAACCGACCATTTGCCTTCTAAAATCGCTCGCTCGCTCGTTCCTTCCTTCAGATCGATCGTGATTTTTGATTTTTTTCTCGCTTTGTATTGCTTGACGTGAGTTTTTTTTTTTTTTATCAGGGGAGAGTTAGCCTGGAAAATATTCGGAGACACGGGAAGCGGTTAA
>NW_017109729.1:0-204 GCF_001263275.1 Habropoda laboriosa
ATCAAAATAAACGACTCAATTAAATCAGTCTCCCAATACATCCTTTCGTAACATTCTCAATTTTCGACGATTTTCTTGCAGCTTTATTTCACTTGAAAGTTCGAGAGAATGAAAGAAGGAGTTCAACTTCTTTCTAACCTCCTGCTTAATAAAATAATCGCTTGGTGTCTACCGAAAGGATTATCAGTCGTTCTCGTTTTCGAA
>NW_017109730.1:0-204 GCF_001263275.1 Habropoda laboriosa
GCGGTACCAGACTCTGAATTATCGGAATTATACTCCTATTATAGAATTTTTCATTTCTCCCAATTCCCGATACTCCGAAAATCGAACGTCTCGCTATCAACTCGTCTTCGCGAAACCGCCGCGAGAGACCCAAGCAACCAGGCTCCTCTAAATCACGAACGTTCGTCCGAAGTCAGGAATAGGAAACAGCTCCAAGTCCTCGGG
>NW_017109731.1:0-204 GCF_001263275.1 Habropoda laboriosa
GAAAAAACTGGGACAACTTGTATACCAAAACTTTAAGTAACTAAATTCAGTGGAATTTTCTTTTTTTTTCGGGAATATTGGTTCTCAAATGAAAGTCAAGGAAAAATTGCTCAGTGTTCAAGGGGTTAAGAAATATTTAACGAAATTGTTACCGAAGTGAATTACTACTCAGTCCTGTAACATTAATTCTAAATCGATAGAAAA
>NW_017109732.1:0-204 GCF_001263275.1 Habropoda laboriosa
ATTAAGAGTGTCTCGCGTTTTTGGAGCTCCCAGTGTGTCCGTGTAAAATCTTAGAGGATTTCGCTGGAACAGCGGAGAATTTAAGGATGTATTGGATAAAGGGAATGTTGTTGAGGCCTTGTTCTGTATTTGAAAATAAATCGTCACTTTGAGTTGCTAAGGCGCGAGTCAGTGCGACGCGCTTAGTGGGTGCCGGATATAACC
>NW_017109733.1:0-204 GCF_001263275.1 Habropoda laboriosa
ATCGCGTCTCTGAAAAGTGCGAGAAAGAGAACAGCGTTACCGACTCGAATAGTGTTCTTTGTAGATGGGAGAGTAGATCGATCGTAGTTTTAAATTGAACACGTCACTCTTTTTCATTTTCTATGCGAAATGGCAGTTTCTTACAGTTAAAGTAGATTAACAAGTTTTCTCGCGTACAAGACTTGGAATTATACAGAGTGGTGA
>NW_017109734.1:0-204 GCF_001263275.1 Habropoda laboriosa
AACTTTTACTTTTTGTGGCACTCCGATAAATATGTGTTTAATTATGAAACAAAAAAAGCAAATAGATCACGTAACTTATTCAATGACAATAAAACAAAAAATCACAATTTTCATTTTTCTTACACTCGAACTTTAAAAAACAATGATACAGAAAATATTAAAAAAAAATTGAATGGAAATGTAATTTATTCGACCAATTTTCAT
>NW_017109735.1:0-204 GCF_001263275.1 Habropoda laboriosa
CTGCCATTTTTTAGGGCTTCTAATTTCAATTCTTTTGTGTTTACTTTTCCTTTTCGAAGCGATGTCGCGGACCAGAAAGTGTTTCATGGACGCAGAAATTCGACGCTTCTATAAAACGCTCAGAAAACATATTTTTGCTGCTATTTTGTGTATTTTTTTATTTATATCAATGCTTCTCGTTATGTAATAAACTAGGATATGTAC
>NW_017109736.1:0-203 GCF_001263275.1 Habropoda laboriosa
AATGACACTCTCCTCTTTATTTTGCATATTCCGCCACGTAAAACGTGCTTTAACGAATATAACCTGAAATACTGATGTATTCTCGCGACAAACCCCGTTTTGCAGTACTGCAAAATGACTGTCTCCTCTTTATTTTGCAAATTTCAGCACGTAAATATCGTTTTATCGAATATTAACTGTAATACTGCTGTTTTCTCGCGTCA
>NW_017109737.1:0-204 GCF_001263275.1 Habropoda laboriosa
GCTTTCAATACTTCATTTTCAAGTACCTTCGATAATTACTCTTCGCAATCTCCGAGCTTTTATCACAAACATTTTCCATTGAAACGGTCCAAATGTTAATTCACCCCTGGTACCAATGACAACGTCAAATCGCATAAACATCACGTTCCAACAAAAACACGCCTAAAACGTCACATCACAGAGGAAAAAAGAGCGGCAATTTGA
>NW_017109738.1:0-204 GCF_001263275.1 Habropoda laboriosa
GACGAGGATAACTGAATTTTCGCCCGACGGAAGTTCGCGTTTTACTCGATAATTCAGTGGGGGGAAAAAAGGAAACGAAAACTCAAAGATCCTCCGGCTATTCGCACAAGCTGATTGCGCCCCCCGATATTACTTCCAGGTGTGTTAGATCATTTTTCCGTGCGGTCTCGCGACTAAATATTCGTCGCAGCTGCCGACTGTGCG
>NW_017109739.1:0-204 GCF_001263275.1 Habropoda laboriosa
GGAGAGACGAGACGAGAGAGAGAAAAGAGGAGAAAGAAGAGGAGAGAAGAAGAGAAGAGGAGAGAAAAAGAGAAGAGGAGAGAAAAAGAGAGAGAGAAGAGGGGAGAAGAGATTTTCGCAACGTTTTATCAGTTCGAAAACCTGACGAGCTGAGATAAAACGAGTAGACGACAACGACGACGACGACGATTCGTTGAGAGTGAG
>NW_017109740.1:0-204 GCF_001263275.1 Habropoda laboriosa
TGGCGTATATTTTAATCGATGGTATGCATGTCTAACTGAACAAATTAACAGTGGTTGTTATGAGAGTCGAGAGCGTTCTTATTAAAAAAAAAAATAACCTGATGCATGTCACTGGAGAATCAAACAGTGGTTGGTATGTGCTATTAGAGTGTAATAAGGGATAATTTAATTTTTTGATGATAAAGAGGTAGCAATAAATAAAGC
>NW_017109741.1:0-204 GCF_001263275.1 Habropoda laboriosa
TATGAAATTTAGACCTCTATAACACTGAACTATGAAATTTAGGCCTCTATAGCTTAGAACTATGAAATTTAGACCTCTATAGCGCAGAACTGTGAAACCTAGACCTTTACAGCTCAGAATTATGAAATTTAGATCTATGTACAGCCTAGAACTATGAAACTTAGGCCTCTATAGCTTAGAACTACGAACTTTAGAGCTCTGTAA
>NW_017109742.1:0-204 GCF_001263275.1 Habropoda laboriosa
GTAAATTCCAAGAGACTTTTCTATGAAAATTATTAAAATAACTCTGCAATAGCTATGTAACAATATTGTATCGGTGTAGTTTGTCAAAATCGATTTCGAGGTGAATATTTCCAAATGAATTCTCTCGAAACTTAAACATGCTTCCACTGAAATCGAAAATTTACTAATTATTCATCACTTTCATATCTTCGTTTCTCGTCATCG
>NW_017109743.1:0-204 GCF_001263275.1 Habropoda laboriosa
TCCGGCGTTAATGATAAACGATGCGAATATACACATATAACATCGCACATGGTTAAGGTAGTTTTCCGCGACCTTCGCATATCTTTCTCGGACGATTCACCATCTCTAAATGGCGTACGGTTTTGCCATGAATTCTGGACTCCGGCGTCGAATTTTCGAACTACGATGGTGTGGGCAAATACAGATAACTAAATATTTCGACTT
>NW_017109744.1:0-204 GCF_001263275.1 Habropoda laboriosa
GGCGAAGTGGTGGCCTGGAATTTGTCACCCAGGAAGAGAAAGCACGCGGGTACCTGAGGGTCCCATAAACTAAGCCCTTTCCCCGGAAAATCGAACGAGGGGGCTCAATCGGTTTTTTCGGAGCAACGTGGGATACGACGCGGAAAGGACATTCTGAAAATAGCCGTCGAGCGAGACGAACGCCGGAAACCTTAAGAATCGCTT
>NW_017109745.1:0-204 GCF_001263275.1 Habropoda laboriosa
AGATCTAGAAAAGTGGAAAATATTTTTTTGTTCTGCAAAATAAGTCGATTGTTGTAAACTGTGAACGTTGTCAATCAACGTGGAATTTGGGGTTCCTTAAACTCGTCTGAAACAAAAAACCCAGACGATTTTGTGTTCTTTATGAAATTACGCTATGGACGAACCTAATTACGCAGAAAACAATGCAAAATTGAGGAAACGGCG
>NW_017109746.1:0-204 GCF_001263275.1 Habropoda laboriosa
TTTCAGCAGGCAAATGCTTCAACAACGACAACAGAAACTTGCTTTGGCTGCCCAAAATACAACTGCAGTGACACAAGGTGGACATCAACAGGCTTACCAAAGGTAAGAGTGATTACAATTCCTATGACTCTAATACATCAGCTAACGCAACGAATGACGATTAATTATTAGTTCCAAGTGTTCTATCGTTGTAAAACACTTCGA
>NW_017109747.1:0-204 GCF_001263275.1 Habropoda laboriosa
CAGTTCTTGCGGAAAGCCGACTAAGACTACTCTAGCATACACCGAGCAGACGTCTCCTTCGCGTATTATAGACGACACTCCTTGTTCTTGCAAAAGTCAGTACGGAGCGACCGAAGACTCCAGGACCAGGTTTCCTGTCCCGTCTCTACCCTCACCATCTTTACCTATCCACCTCCTAGAGGCAGACGCTCCTTCGCGGATCAT
>NW_017109748.1:0-204 GCF_001263275.1 Habropoda laboriosa
ATTAACAATCAAATAAATAAATGAATAATAATTGTTAATGCAGCAAACTTCTCGTGAACGAAGGAAAATTGGGTTGTAAAGGGTTAATACTGAATTGGAACACAGTAGGATACCGGTTTTAGTAACCGTATCGCAAAATAGTTGGAAATATCAAACTTCTTTTCAACATTGCGATTTTATAGTTCTAAAGTAGATACCTGAAAG
>NW_017109749.1:0-204 GCF_001263275.1 Habropoda laboriosa
CCAAGCACACCTCTATATTCGGGATCAAATAATTGTAAGATATCGTTGGATACATTTAGCTGAAGGAATTATATTTAAAGTCGAAATATCTAATTATATGTATTTTCCCCCACCATTGTAGTTCGCAAATTCGGCGCCGGGGTCCAGAATGCATAGCAGAAACGTACGCCATTTAGAGGACGCGAATCGTCCCTGTATGATATG
>NW_017109750.1:0-204 GCF_001263275.1 Habropoda laboriosa
TTTTCGAATTATTCGAGCAGTTCAACTACTCAAAGTTGAAATCCGAATTCTATCGATTTAAAAGTATTCAAATATTTCAGAATTCAAGTACAACGAATATCGAAGAAATCGAATAGACTTATTGAATACTCAAGCACTTGAAATATTCGAATTATCCGAATTATTCGAATTCATCAACTATTCAAAGTTGAAATCCGAATTCTA
>NW_017109751.1:0-204 GCF_001263275.1 Habropoda laboriosa
TCTAAGGGTCGCGGATCCTTTGTTTACGAATCGGCGATAAAGAATTCGACCGCCGATCTCAAAAGTACGCGCGCGTGGCCGATGACGCGAAGTCATGGTGCTGAGTAGCACGTGTAAAGCGTTAAGGGTGTCTCGAAGGATCTGGCCACAGAGTGGGGAAAATGCGGCTTTTTCTGGTAAGAGGACCGTGAGAGACGGCAAGGC
>NW_017109752.1:0-204 GCF_001263275.1 Habropoda laboriosa
CGTGCGAGATAAATCGCACCCTGGTACCAATTAGTTCTATTAATCGGACGACGTTCGTCAGAGGGAGACAGAGTGCGAGAGCGAGAGAGATTTCTAGCACAAGCGTGTTAGAAGGTCGCGAAGGAGGTGAGTAAACGTTGCTCGTGGGCGCTAGTTAGCAAGATTCGCGCGCTTTGTGCCAGTTATCTATCACGTCCCACGTGC
>NW_017109753.1:0-204 GCF_001263275.1 Habropoda laboriosa
ATTTTGGCTCACTTCACTTGGCTTATTGCAGTAACATTGAAAATACGAAGTAAGGGTGCATACTTACGTTTAATGGAGAATATTTTTCAGTTGGTATTTGTGACTGTACTTGAAACGAGGTTTAAGCATGACATTTAATTAATGAGGATTAAGTAGCGAAAGGAGAAGTATTTCGATATGTTAAGTAGAGTGAGCTGTTGAATA
>NW_017109754.1:0-204 GCF_001263275.1 Habropoda laboriosa
CTTTTTGGACGTGCTGGTCTATCGGGAATACCGATGTATTGTTCGGCCGTACCGACGAGCCGAACGACGTCTGTTACGCATGTGACAGTGTCAACGAAGATGTTTTAAATTAATAAATTAAAAACCACGAATATTTTCTTTATTTTTAATGTACAATGTTGTTTAAAGTTATACGCAATTTTGCTTGGCATAACATGAATGAAA
>NW_017109755.1:0-204 GCF_001263275.1 Habropoda laboriosa
CCTCATTATTATTATTATCTCGTTAAAGAACGTCTCCTTGGAATAAATCAAGTGTACAGACGTTACAAAAGAAATTCCATAGGTGCGCTCTGCTTTCGATCTATAATACATACAATTGAATAACATCTCCTTAAGATCCATCCTCTTTCCATGCATACCGTTCTTATTGATACCGCCTAGAATGTCATAATTCAGCGTCTATCG
>NW_017109756.1:0-204 GCF_001263275.1 Habropoda laboriosa
AGTTATCTGCATTTGCCCCCACCATCGTAGAGAGAGAATTCGACGCCGATGTCCAGAATGCACCTCAGAATCGTACTCCATTTAGAGTACGGGAAGCGTACCGGTACGATACGTGAAAATGGCGACGAACTACTATCTCCAAGCCGACGTTATATGTGTACATTCGCTTCGTTTAACTGGTACACGGGAACTGTTTGACCAATT
>NW_017109757.1:0-204 GCF_001263275.1 Habropoda laboriosa
CGGTAAAAAGAGATTCCTCCTCCTCCGCAATAATCAGAATTTTTGCAAAACCGTACGCAGATCATCGTGGATACTCAGAAGTACAGCCACGGTTGGAACGAAATCGTAAGAAAGATCGCGTCGATCTCGTGCACGAAGAGGGAACAATCCAAGCTAATGGAGACAAGTCCGTGGCGATCTCGAACGTTAAAAAAGGGTCTAGGT
>NW_017109758.1:0-204 GCF_001263275.1 Habropoda laboriosa
CGTGAGGGAAAGCGTGAGAAGGACGTAACGTGCGAGTGTTTTCACGGCGGTAACGTGATTTTATTAAAAGGATCTTTATAAAATTTTCAAAAACAAAAAATAAAGAATGTGTTTCAGCGGGTCAGACGTGATATAATTTTCAAAGTTAAAGGTGATATAGTTTTACCGCGAAAATTATCAACATGTAATATCATTGATCGATCT
>NW_017109759.1:0-204 GCF_001263275.1 Habropoda laboriosa
AGTGTGTTATTTTATTTCGACCACGTCCGTCTCCGATGGGAGAGAGAGAATAACAGGCGCCGTGCGATGTCTTGCGACACGGAATCTCCATTTGCGCCATCCAAAAACGAGCTCTGGTGTATAATTCGCATTCTTCCCGTTTTCTGTCCGGTACAACGGCTGTTAAAACTCGTAAAATTAAATCTATTTAATCGTAACGAGCAG
>NW_017109760.1:0-204 GCF_001263275.1 Habropoda laboriosa
GAACTCAAAGGAGAGAATAATGTTCATCGTTTTAATTAAATATTCCAGTGTATACGCTTATACGTTGCGTGTATGATTTCGTGTATATTACACCACCAGTAAACATTCCAAGGTAATATTTCACCTACTTTATGAGATTGGAATAATTACCTGGATTTCCTTGTGAAAATATCATTCCTCTTCCTTTCATACATACGAGTTCAT
>NW_017109761.1:0-204 GCF_001263275.1 Habropoda laboriosa
GCAGGCACGAGAAAGAGACACGTCTTTCCAAGGGCTAATTCCTTGATACGCTCGAAAGCTTAAACTCTCCGCGTGGAAAATGCAAAATGTACATGGAAAATGTGGAGTGAAAAAACGCGTGGCGAATGTATTATCACGCAGAATACATTCTCTTTCATCGGAACGAAACGTGAACGTACATTTCGTCACACTTGGAACGTACAA
>NW_017109762.1:0-204 GCF_001263275.1 Habropoda laboriosa
TGTGGTTCATCCGATATGAAAATTCCGGGTATTTTTATAATTAGGATGAATTTGAAAAATGGCACAAAGAAGAAATTTCGATTTTTGACTAATTTTCGTTGCTTTAAGTGACGAAGAACAATAGAAATTTTTTATGGATCGTTCTAGTTCTACTTAGAGCTGTAGATAATTTTATTACGAAACGACTACGCGGTATGAAAAGGA
>NW_017109763.1:0-204 GCF_001263275.1 Habropoda laboriosa
ACTAACATTATTTATTACTTAGACCTTCAAATCTACTAACTAAGTAGCTGGCCGGTACTGTACAACAATTTTTCGTTCATTGCAAATTACAACTTTTTTATTTCTACCAATTATTTATCTTTATGGGAAAATTTAAGAAAAATCATTTGTCCCCTTTTATTAAGCACCCTTTGTACTACAAATTACTTTTTTGAAATTTCATTT
>NW_017109764.1:0-204 GCF_001263275.1 Habropoda laboriosa
ATTCCTTTTTTAATTTCGATTTTAGGATTATAGAGGACGATGTCCTATCTAAGTACACGTGTACCGAAGATGCGTGCAAAATTTCATAAAAATTCGTTGAATAGTTTCCGAGAAATCTCGCGATTTCAAATAGTAGTTTCAAGAAAAACGTGTTTAAAGTTTGTAGAAGTATTATTCTTAATACTAGCCGAATCCTTGTCGCGT
>NW_017109765.1:0-204 GCF_001263275.1 Habropoda laboriosa
ATTGCAGTATTACAGTTAATATTCCCTAAAACACGATTCACGTGGCGGAATATGCAAAATTAAGGTGAGACAGTCATTTTGCAGTACTGCAGATCGTCTTTGTAACGAGAAAATTGCAGTATTGCAGTTTATATTCATTAGAACACGATTTACGTTGCGAAACATGCAAAATAAAGAGGAGACAGTCATTTTGCAGTATTGCCA
>NW_017109766.1:0-204 GCF_001263275.1 Habropoda laboriosa
TCATCGAGAGAAAAGTAATTCAGATCACAGGTGATCAGGGAGAAATAAATTTCAATTTTTTTCTTGTGTATAATTCAGAAATTATTTCTTTGTGGTTCGTTGAGAAATTGTTAGTCTGGGAACTAGAGCCTGATAATTTCGAAATTATTCCTTCGGTGTAACATTTGAAAAACTGTAGATGACCCATTTTCGCGATGACCGATT
>NW_017109767.1:0-204 GCF_001263275.1 Habropoda laboriosa
GGCACCTGCCTGGGAACTCTGAGCCCTTATCAGGGCGGCTACACTATATGTCCTCTCGGTGCAGTAGGTTACCTTTGAAATCATCAAAAATGCCATTTTTGAATTTTTGCATATTCCAATAGCTGCATCTTCTCCGCGTATTTTCAGCCCAACCAGACTCTGAAATTCCGAAAATTGACGAAATGCCAGCTAACAATGTAAGAG
>NW_017109768.1:0-204 GCF_001263275.1 Habropoda laboriosa
CTCGTTCCTATCCAGAACTTGCTTTTCAATAAAAGTAAAACTTTCCGATAAACAACGATATTTCCACGATTACCGCGGTAACAAGGGAAAACCCGAAAATTCAAAAAAATTTGAAACTTTACAGAAACGTCGTTCGAGCGCAAATTCTCGGCAAAGAAACGGTTGTAGGGGTGAAAAGACTCCCTCGAGGAAATCGTGAATGCT
>NW_017109769.1:0-203 GCF_001263275.1 Habropoda laboriosa
AAACATCTGTTTTCTCTTTATATTGTATGTTTCGCCACTTAAAACGTGTTTTAACGAATATAATCTGAAATACTGCTGTTTTCACGCGACAAACCACGTATCGCGGTATTGAAAACATCTGTTATCTCTTTATTATACTCGTTTCGCCACGTAAAGCGAGTTTTAACGAATATAAACTGAAATACTTCTGTTTTCTGGCGACA
>NW_017109770.1:0-204 GCF_001263275.1 Habropoda laboriosa
ACAAAATCCACCCCGTCGACCACGATTTCAACGGACAACACGAAGGAGGAGAAACGGGAGAACTCGGCTGAAGAAGTGACAATGTTCACAACAGTGACGAATTCTTACGCGACGAAGGATCAGAATTTCAGCATCAACGAGATCCCGGAGCAGACAGACAGAATCGACGAGGAGCAAGAGGAGGAGGCGATTAGGGTGATCGCG
>NW_017109771.1:0-204 GCF_001263275.1 Habropoda laboriosa
GAACATTTTTCTAAAATAATTCGTAGAATATATTGAAGGGGTTGTAAGCAACAAAATGCATCTGAATTATGAAGTTACACTTTTACAGAAAACGTGTAAACAAGCAAGAAAAAATCAAATTTCAAATCGAAAAATTGAGGGAGGGTTTTCAAAACGTGCAGTATTGTTTATCGGTCCGACTTTGTATCCGTGTACATTCTTTTC
>NW_017109772.1:0-204 GCF_001263275.1 Habropoda laboriosa
CCGCGACAGCGCACGTTTTGCAGTGCTACAAACGCCTGTTTTCCCTTTATTTTCCATGTTTCATCATGTAAAACGTGTTCTAACGAATATAAACTGCAATACTGCTGATTTCCCGCGACAGCGCATGTTATGCAGTGCTAGAAACGCCTGTTTTTCCTTTATTTTCCATGATTCGCCACGTAAAACGTGTTCTATCGAATATAA
>NW_017109773.1:0-203 GCF_001263275.1 Habropoda laboriosa
GCTGAACGAATTATATTTAAATTCGAAATATTTAATTATCTGTATTTGCCCCCACCATCGTAGATCGAAAATTCGACGCCGACGTCCAGAATGCATACCCAAATCAAACACCAAGTAGAGTACGAATATCGCCGTAGTATGTTATGTGAAAATCGCGAAGAACTACTATCTCCATCGCGACGTTATATGTGTACATTCGCTTC
>NW_017109774.1:0-204 GCF_001263275.1 Habropoda laboriosa
CTGAATTTCATTCTTCGCCCAGTTTCACTTAAGAAATTCACCATCTGTAACACACGTGACGTGATAAAATCTACCGTAGCGAAAGGGTTAACACGACCATTCACACTCAGATTGCCCAAAAATCCACGACAAACAAGAACCGTCTCTAAAACCGTATTCCTCCAAAAACACGGGCTGGCTGGAGAAAATTTGTAAAAAGGACAT
>NW_017109775.1:0-204 GCF_001263275.1 Habropoda laboriosa
AGAAGTCAGGGCCTGGGAATTAATTTACGGAGGCAGAAACTCGACGTTTCGACTAGAGCCCTGCTTCTGCTCACTCAATAGCAATAGACGTAAACCCTTAAATAGCGTAGAACCGCTCAGGCAGCCGTTTCGAGAGCAACAGAGCGCTTTTCTGCTCCGAGCAGAGCTAGGGGCAGTGGCCCGAGCGAATAACGTCGACAGTCG
>NW_017109776.1:0-204 GCF_001263275.1 Habropoda laboriosa
TGGGAGTCCTTTGTAAACTGTACTAAACTTAACTTCTATGGCAAGTCCTCAAAGTACCGCGTTGAACAATAAACACGAAACTGTCTGATCGTTGTCGGAGATAACATTACAGTCTGTAAGAGGTTCATAACACCCTCCACGATGAACCAACTTCCTTGACCCGTGAACGGGAGGGGAACACAAGCGGTTTCTTCTATCGACCAA
>NW_017109777.1:0-204 GCF_001263275.1 Habropoda laboriosa
CTGATCTCACCTTACTATTAGATACATAATATTATACAGTTCTATAGATGTTTGAATTTGTCATTGACTCGGCTGGTTGCATCGAGTGAAATCGGTAGGTATGACTCGACACTTCGTGACGAGCGGAAAAAGAATTTCATCGGAGCGCGGGAAAATTCAGCTGGAATTTATTTTTAATCGCGACCTGTTAGGGAAACGTGTCCA
>NW_017109778.1:0-204 GCF_001263275.1 Habropoda laboriosa
ACGGTTCGCTGAAGGTGCGAAGAAGTAAAAGTGGTCCCCCCCTTGGCGGAAGGAAAATTCGTATCAACGCTAACGACTCCATTATGAAATAGTTGGAACGAACCGCGTAACCCCATTTACGTCTGACGATAGATTTTTCTATTTTTTTCACTTTCTTTCTTGCTTCCGTTCGTTCGTTTTACACGGCTCAAGTTTATTCTCGGC
>NW_017109779.1:0-204 GCF_001263275.1 Habropoda laboriosa
TTGCAAAAACTCTCGTACAACACGGTTTTGATGTTATGAATTCTGAAGATATTCAAAGATTACTGGCAGAAAAAGAGAGCGATGAAGCAGATTTGATGAAAATGATATATGAGCTAAACCAAATTAATTCAAAGGACGATAGCAGAGATGAAAACTCTGAAGTTCAAAATTTTACCCTAAAAAGTATACAGGAAGGCATAAACT
>NW_017109780.1:0-204 GCF_001263275.1 Habropoda laboriosa
CAAACAAGGAAATCATCCACGCAATTGCATTCGCAAAACAACACACGTAAAAAATAATAACGAGAAACAGAAGAGAAAGACGAAGATGTACGACTGAAAGAAGAAAGAAAAGAAGAGAGAGAGAGAGAGAAAAAAAGAAAGGGAGAACGATGAAAGGGTTGGCGCAGGTGGTTCGGAACGAATCGCAGGAACTGCAGCGTAGAA
>NW_017109781.1:0-204 GCF_001263275.1 Habropoda laboriosa
ACTTGTACGATTAAAAGCGCGTTTAAAGCCATCGACTAGCTTTAAGTCACTGATCTGACAATTAAAGAGTTCCCAACCATGGAATGAGTGTTTTGAATATTTACCGGTACAAGGTAATTTTTGAAAGAGTAACAGTAATAACAATTTTATTTAAAAAATTGTGAACTGTGGTACTTACAACGGTCTGATGTGGATTCCATCATC
>NW_017109782.1:0-204 GCF_001263275.1 Habropoda laboriosa
CATTCCTAACAGTTGCTATACGTGGCCCAAATGGGGGTGGTCGAGCGCACGCTTAGGTTGGGCATTCCTAGCAGTTGCTGTACGTGGCCCAAATGGGAGTGGCGGAGCGCACGCTTAGGTTGGGCATTCCTAACAGTTGCCATACGTGGCTGAAATGGGGGTGGCCAAGCGCACACCTAAATTAGGTGGAGTGGGGCTTTGAAA
>NW_017109783.1:0-204 GCF_001263275.1 Habropoda laboriosa
GACACTTGGAATTGGAGGTTTTAATTAATTCAATAAAACGTCTAAACCTTTGCACTTTCGGATCCTTTTTTGTATAGAATCGAAACCAGTAACTTCGGTAGACGCTGAAGTGAAGCTTTCGTAAACTCAAGGTTTCGTTGGTTTTTTTTTTTTGGAGAGACAGATTTAAACGATTGTGAATTCATTTCTATTTTTACTACTGTT
>NW_017109784.1:0-204 GCF_001263275.1 Habropoda laboriosa
TTTGGTAATATTTGCCTTCTGAATCCTTGAAATTTTTTCATACAAATTTTACAAACACTTTGCCTCGTATTTTAATATGCTATATTCTATTCAATTTTCGATTTATAATTCTTTTTCTTTGTGCTCGACCAAATTCGAGCTATCACACACTATAAGACCAATTTTTCCAGAGGATATACATCGCGTATCTATTTGATACGATTT
>NW_017109785.1:0-204 GCF_001263275.1 Habropoda laboriosa
TAGAGGGCATAACCTAACCTCTGACTTCTTAGACGTTGGGTATTACAAAACCGTATCGTTCCCAACGTGCCGTACTAAAATTGTTAATAACTAATTATTGAAAGGGTTTAGTGCGTTAATATCTGCATGAGAAAGTTGCTAAAGTTCTATACTTTATTCTCCAATTCTAAAAGTTCACTAAATCATCGTAATTATTGAGTTATT
>NW_017109786.1:0-204 GCF_001263275.1 Habropoda laboriosa
CGAGGAAAGAGTTATCTTTAGAAGCGGCCGGGGTTTTCGAATGTAATTTTCCTTGGGAACAAAGGAAAGTGTTACCGTGCTCACCGGAATTCACGAAAGGTCAGATTTCCAAAGTCGTCTCGCTACGAGCCCTTCGCGAGGAAAGTTCGCCGTACTATTTCAATCTATTTCGACCGAAAATAGGCCATCTCCTTTATTATACCA
>NW_017109787.1:0-204 GCF_001263275.1 Habropoda laboriosa
TATCCTGTCGCATACGTATGTAAATATACAGTTACAAAGAGAAGAAACAAAAAACAGTATATATCTGGAGACAAAGGGTTGAGAGCTTTTAAGACGCGCTTATTGAAACGTTTCCGTCGCGAAAGGATAACACTTTTGATGGCAATTAGAGGCACGTAGCTAGTGACTTAATTCGCGAGATACTTGCTTGCGTTATCGATGCGC
>NW_017109788.1:0-204 GCF_001263275.1 Habropoda laboriosa
CACTCACTCTCTCTTTCTCCTCACACACTTACTCTCTCACTCTCTCTCTCTCTCTCTCTCTCTTTCTCCTCACACACTCACTCACTCTCCCTTTCCCCTCGCACCCTCAGTCACTTACTCTCTCACTCTCTCACTCTCTCACTCTCTCTCTCTCCCTTTCTCCTCACACACTCATTCACTCTTCTCTCACTTTTCTCTCTCTCT
>NW_017109789.1:0-204 GCF_001263275.1 Habropoda laboriosa
GTTTTGAGATTATTGCGAGATTACGATAGATTTTTTATTTTTTCGGTAATTTGAAATTTAGTTCTGATCTTCTTTGCTGTATTTTATTGAGCTAGTTTTCTTGATTCAGGGTGGTATCGATAATGTTCTTCTTCGTTTTGAGAATTGAAATTGGTGCTGATGACATTTTATTTCCATTTTGATTTTTTTATGGGCTTAAATTGA
>NW_017109790.1:0-204 GCF_001263275.1 Habropoda laboriosa
ATATATGATATTCGTGTGCAATAACCGTTAATATAATTTTTTGTTGATAAAGTGGTTGCAATATAACAACTAACAGTCCTATGTGCCGCGGTTGACATTGCAGTGGTTACTAACAATTAATTAGATGTTGGCGTATATTTAAATGGATGGTATGCATGTCTAATTGAACAAATAAACAGTGATAGTTATTAAACATGTGCGCGA
>NW_017109791.1:0-203 GCF_001263275.1 Habropoda laboriosa
TTTTGACGTCGAAATATTTAATTTTCTGTATTTTCCCCCACCATCGTATTTCGAAAATTCGACAGCGGATTCCAGAATGCATAGCAGAATCATACTACATTTCGGGAGCCAAAATCGTAGGGGTACGTTACGTGCAAATTGCAAAGAAATACTATCTCCAAGCGCGACGTAATAGGTGTATATTCGCTTCGTTTAACAGTAAC
>NW_017109792.1:0-204 GCF_001263275.1 Habropoda laboriosa
AAAGATTAGAAAAAATTGCCTCGGTCGTATTCCCTCAAAGTGAACCCAGAAAAACTTAGCGAAGCACTGAAACAAACGACGAAAGAATGAGAATCACTCGATCTGAATCTCACGTTGTCTCCCAAATTTCGAATTTCATCCAAAAAAAAGTCGCCTCGATCGTATTCCCTCAAAACAAACCCACAGAAACACAGGTGGAGCAGT
>NW_017109793.1:0-204 GCF_001263275.1 Habropoda laboriosa
CTGGGAGCGAGAGCGAGATGAGAGAGAGAGAAAGATAGAGAAAATGGGACAAAGGAGAGATAGATAGAGAGAGAAAGAGAGGAAACAGAAAAAGTGAGTGTGCGAAAGAAGATGCAGGAGGGTGAAAGAGCGTGTATGAGAGAGAAAATGAAAGAGAGAAGGAGAAAGAGAGCTGGGTGTGTGCATGAGTGAGAAGAATGGAGA
>NW_017109794.1:0-204 GCF_001263275.1 Habropoda laboriosa
TGCTGGTGATATTCAGGTTTATGGACCACTACCACTTCCGATTTCTGAGAATTCCTCACTGCATTATAGAACATCACAGCCAATGCAATCTTCCCGATCAGGATACTTCGGAGGAGGCTCATTTTGATGCTAGCCAGGGTGCCAGGTAAGCTCATTAACTGAAAGAGGAAATATCGAAAGCGTGAGGATAATCGTTGCCAAATT
>NW_017109795.1:0-204 GCF_001263275.1 Habropoda laboriosa
CGAAATTATTGATGCTTGGTGTAAATTAATTATACGAGGAAAAGTTACTTTCCTTCTGCTCGTCATTTTTTCCAAATTTTTTTGAAGGTTATCGTAATTTTTTTTTTTTAAGAAAATACGTATGTTTTTCTATTGCCTGAATTGTAATCTTGAACACTAAATTAGTGAAGAAAGTGTGCAGGAATATTCTTAAGTGAATAAGGC
>NW_017109796.1:0-204 GCF_001263275.1 Habropoda laboriosa
ATCCACTGGTTTCCTAATATCCAATCACATATCCGCATTTTTCGATTCCATCTTTCCAATCAGTCACCACGTACACCGAGCTAATATATTCAAACGCGCTACCACAAAATACACGAGTTCAAAAACTGTCTGACTAAGAGTAACATCATTTCTCCATCACCGCACCAACGATTAGAATTTTGCCCTTCCGGGATTAATTTGTCG
>NW_017109797.1:0-204 GCF_001263275.1 Habropoda laboriosa
TTGGGGCGCGTCTTATGGTCCGAAAAATACGGTACATATCTTATTCTAAGGGCTGTATGTATCGTAAGGCGCAAGATAGGGCCTCACTCTCTGTGCAGCCACATTTTGAAACCTTTCTCCTCGCAAACAGCAACGTAAAAGACAGCCTAGTTGCAAAATGAAATACTTTTTAAAGAATATGAAATTCGTAATATAAAAATAAGA
>NW_017109798.1:0-204 GCF_001263275.1 Habropoda laboriosa
TTATTGCTCTACAAAATTACTTGAAAAGGGAAAATTAATATCAGGGCCAGGGAATTTTCTGTGGACTCTCAGAGCACTGGTAAATGTAGATAACGGGAATTTTCTTTGGACTCTCAGATCACTGGTAAACGCAGATAACCAGAATTTTCTGTGAACTCTCAGAGCACTGAAAAACGCAGATAACCTCAGTTTTCTGTGGATTCT
>NW_017109799.1:0-203 GCF_001263275.1 Habropoda laboriosa
CAAACCACGTTGTTGCATTACTGCACACGACTGTTTGCTCTTTATTATACATGTTTCGCCACGAAAAACGAGTTTTAACGAATATAAACTGAATTACTACTGTTTTCTCGCGACAAACCACGTTTTGCAGTACTGCACGTTAATGTTTTCTCTTTATTTTGAATGTTTCGCCACGTAAAACGAGTTTTAACGAATATAAACTG
>NW_017109800.1:0-204 GCF_001263275.1 Habropoda laboriosa
GTATTAGGTGTATAAATGAATAATTCGAAATATTTCAACCCTTTCGCTGTGGCAAATTATAGTACGTAACAGAATTTTCTTTTTTGGACGTATCGTTTTAAAATTTGATTCGTTGAATTAACGTGGAAGAGTGCAGAGGAGAAAATTAAGGCTTGAATTGATGTGGAAGTGCGCGAAGAAGCTCCAATAGCACAACGCGAACAA
>NW_017109801.1:0-204 GCF_001263275.1 Habropoda laboriosa
TTTATGTCATTTTCATTAGAAAAATCTCATCAATATGTTAAGAAAAATTTCGGGATAAACAAAGGTAAAATTTAAAAAGTTGGTATTTAAATCACTTGGTTGCCTGGACTAACGTTTCATCCTTATCTTTTGTTCGCTGTCCTTGTCTACGTTTGGGAAACTACAAAGGCGGGCGCGAGGCTCGAAAACGTAGTCCCTGACTCT
>NW_017109802.1:0-204 GCF_001263275.1 Habropoda laboriosa
ACTTTCATAATTCAAGTAAAACATGACTTAATATAACTATTAATGAAAACATGACCAAAACTTTTACCTACAAGGTGGCGCAAAAGTCTTTGACAAACTTTAAAGATAACGCCTAAAGCTTTGCGAAAAGTTACGAAAAACGAGGAAAAAGGAGCATAATTGTGCCATTAAGAACATAACCGTCATTTAATGGAAAAATCTTTA
>NW_017109803.1:0-204 GCF_001263275.1 Habropoda laboriosa
CTCGAGACGAGACAACGGTCGGATATCATGCGTTTAATTACCAATCAGAGACGCCAGGATCGCGTGGTTCATTCCTACTGAAGTCTCCCCTTAAGGCCGGAACTTTGTACGCGGTATTTATGCGTAATATAGCCGGACGAACGCGTCACAACACGTACACAAACATTGTGTACACCAGAGTGTTAAGGTATATTTGTTACAGTC
>NW_017109804.1:0-204 GCF_001263275.1 Habropoda laboriosa
TTTTCACATTATACGATTTAAATTACATTTCCACGTCAAAGTTAGTATCGCATATCAGCAAAACTATGAGCTTTGATGAAAAAGTAATGTACGAGTAACTCAATATCTCGTAAGCGAAGAGAATTTTTTTATCAACCGGTTTTGTAATGCCTCGTATAGGATAAAATAGAAAACTCCCGCTTCACTTACGAACAATATTCGTGT
>NW_017109805.1:0-204 GCF_001263275.1 Habropoda laboriosa
TCGAGGTGTTCCAGTCTTGGAATATTCGTTTTTACGCCCCTTCCAACGAGTGCACGCCGTTCGGCGGACCTTGTTATTAGCCGGTATCGCTATCTCGTGATCGAGTGTGCGTCGGTCGGCTCTCGATGGGCTGAAATTGCTCGAATAACAAGCAGCGCGGCTCGTTTCCGCAGCCCAATGGGCTTCCACGTACGAAACAACCCC
>NW_017109806.1:0-204 GCF_001263275.1 Habropoda laboriosa
TTGGTTTAATTTTTCTTTACTAACAAAGTTTATCATCCTCTCTGCATTCAGGTCGTCTGCACCTTGACTCGAACCAGACTGAGCAACGAGGCGTTGAACGAGAGCCAGGACGCCCGAATTAGTCACAGCGGAGGCACAAGGACGGTCACTTGATCGCTCAGCAGAGGCGCCGGTGGCTACGTCAATCTCCTTTCGCACTCTCCA
>NW_017109807.1:0-204 GCF_001263275.1 Habropoda laboriosa
TATACTTTGTAAGTTATCTTCACTTCTTCGTGCATTAAATTTGAAGTTTCACGATGAATTTTAGTTTGACTCATTTAGAATTACCAATTCATTAGAAAGGCGTGCTTAGCGAATGCGTTAAACGGCGCGTAAGCCAGCAACATCATAGGAAGGTGGCATATTCTTCGTCGAGAAAGAGAAGAAAAACGCGGTGTATTAAGCAGA
>NW_017109808.1:0-204 GCF_001263275.1 Habropoda laboriosa
AGATCGCGTTTGCTACTTTAGGAAAGTTTACGTTCGCACGATCCCTCAACCCTTTCGCTTATCTTTTTCTTTTTCGCTCTCTGAGGTTGCATCTGTGCGTCAGCTTCTACCGTTTCAGTTACTGTATTTTAGGTGGCAATCCTCAATTTTATAAATTAAAGCGAAAGTCTTAAATTGCAACTGTTCAATTTGGAAATTCGTCGA
>NW_017109809.1:0-204 GCF_001263275.1 Habropoda laboriosa
TTCTCTATAACCAATCGATGTTTTAAATAATATTTTTAGCAGGCGAAGCGAAGTAGATTGTTGGTCGTAATAGACGATCGACAGATATATTTACAGAGAGAAAAAAGTGTAACCCACGAAAGATAATCGACGATGAGTGCAATTACTGAATTGCAGTGAATAGAATAGAATAAAGAATAGAAGTGGAATTGAACGGTGAGTTTA
>NW_017109810.1:0-204 GCF_001263275.1 Habropoda laboriosa
GTCATAGAAAATCGTTACAATGTTACCTTGATTACTTTCAGGAAGTCGTAACATCTTCCAAAGCACCTTGAACTCCTAACGTCCACGAGCAACGCTATAATTCGTAATTTAAGCAGAGCCATTTTCTCTCCGCAGCCTCATGTCCACGTATCTCTCCCTTTGATCGGTATTCCACGCGCAAGTATTGCACCAGAAGGACGTCGA
>NW_017109811.1:0-204 GCF_001263275.1 Habropoda laboriosa
CTCCAGACAATGATGAAGTTAGCTGCAATGCTGGCGAAACGTCGGAACGTAAATTCTTTTAGATACGACTTACATCCGGAAGCCCCAAATAATACCTCTCCATAAATTTGTTCGCCATAGTGAAATAGAAAATACATCGAACATTGAAATAAAATAAGACAGTTCATTTCTAGGTTAATTTAAAAAAATTTCAAAGAACATCCG
>NW_017109812.1:0-204 GCF_001263275.1 Habropoda laboriosa
TTTTACGCGACTGGTTTTGCAATCGTTAAAGGAAACAGGGTGATAATAACGTCTAAATATCTTCTTATCGTGACAAGTGATTATTGAATTATATGCGTGCAGCTAATGCGAAGGAGTGAGATCGTGATAACAGTGAATTTTATCATTTTTATCAATGAAAAGTTAGTATACAATTGTAGATTATTATTCAGAAGTCATTGAGAA
>NW_017109813.1:0-204 GCF_001263275.1 Habropoda laboriosa
ATAGTTTTCGCCAGCCACCCTTCCCCACCACTATCGAAAAATGTACTCAACCTATCCGAGGGCTCTCAGGGCGTCCTTGCACGGAGGTGTCGTGAGACCTTTCGCGGAAGGGAACGATAGAAGTCATCTGACCACGCCAAGAGTCGAGCCATTAGAAGTTTAGACCATTAGTAATAGTTTTTTGTCCTCCTCATCATGGAGGTG
>NW_017109814.1:0-204 GCF_001263275.1 Habropoda laboriosa
TCTCGAGCAGTGTAACACGCATCACGTGCGTACACTGACATTTTTAATCGATGCACGTGGAAATTTCCCGATTCTTTCAGACGTTCAGTTTTCCGTGTATATGGTTGCACGATGGTCGAGGAGCGGCACTTTTAATATCGGCAAGTCACCGACGAAGGGACGGAAGAGGCGCGCGCTCCCCGCGACAAAGGAATAGCAGCCTGT
>NW_017109815.1:0-204 GCF_001263275.1 Habropoda laboriosa
TACTGTTTGTTACCGAATTTTCGTTCATTCAAGATTGTACGATTTAAAATTTGAGGTTTTTTTTTAAGGGTATTTAGGTACTGGGCGATTCTTCTATTAAAAATGAATGGAAAGTGTGAAGTAAGTTTTTTTGTAGGAGCTTTCATTTCTGAGGAAAGAGAGTTTGAATATTCGTGGGATTGCGCGTAAACATGGCGTCGTTGG
>NW_017109816.1:0-204 GCF_001263275.1 Habropoda laboriosa
GCAGTGGTAGGCACGTTGAACCACTCGGATACGATATGCCCGATATTAGCCAATTTATAAGTGTAATCATCCGCGAGCAAAGCTTACAATTTGCACGCGCAAATCTGCATACACTGCGCTATCGTAGCAAACGACACTTTTCACCCTATCGGAGATGGACAAAGTCCACTCGCGTTGGACAAAAATGTGCGGGATAAAATTGTA
>NW_017109817.1:0-204 GCF_001263275.1 Habropoda laboriosa
CGAGATATTTAATTGCATAAATTGTAAAAAGAAAGTGAAAGAAAATTTCCTATGAAATTTCCATTTATATTTCGCTAAAAAGTAATAATTAAATATCTCTGTTGTCAGCGGTAATTCGGAACTCTCTGAATTAATTACGCTTCGTAATTGCTAACTGGTACTTACTACTGAGCTCTGTTAACGTACATGCAGATTTTCACCTGG
>NW_017109818.1:0-204 GCF_001263275.1 Habropoda laboriosa
CCCCACTCGCACTCCACAGCATCTATCCCCTCCAGTAGGGACCTATTTCAATACCGGGCCCAATCAGGGGATGATCAGTTCACATTTTAGAATTTAAAAAGTCCACCTCACTCTGTACGAAAATTATTGTAAACAAAGCCGGACCGAAATATTCTTCGTTCCCACAGCTATCGTTTTTAACTAAACATTCACACGCGATATACT
>NW_017109819.1:0-204 GCF_001263275.1 Habropoda laboriosa
ATCACAGTTAGAAGATCGAAACTTGTACCAACAGAAATTGAAGATTTTACAATAAACTCATATATTTTTCATACTTGAAGTTTGACAACAGTTTTATCGAGCAATAATTGGAGGAAATGTTGACACACTTTTAACGTACTTCGTGTTAAATAAAGCTACCATTAATCTTGAAACGTTGTTCTGGTCGAAATAGAGCTATATTTA
>NW_017109820.1:0-204 GCF_001263275.1 Habropoda laboriosa
TTGTTTGTTCCGTGACACACTGTACACACAGAATCACAGTTTTCTCTGCAGCTTCCTTAACCTCTTGCTGACGGAAGACTATGTGCCATGTAACTGCTTCGGTTTCTTTTTTTCTTTCAAACTAAATTACATGAAAATTACATTTTCCTCAAATATACGGACATGAGTTTCTGATTACTCTAACTATTTTTATTGCTCGAAAAT
>NW_017109821.1:0-204 GCF_001263275.1 Habropoda laboriosa
CGTTCAGTTTAAATCACCGATACGAGAATTTAAACGTTTCCTTTTCTATTTATGCAAGGAATATCCTGGAGCATGGATCCGGAACAAGTGTGACTCGATGAAGTAACGACGCTACCGAAATAAACGAACGAGAAACAAGGCGGAAAAATGAGAATATTCCTTTTTCAGCCATTCGTGGTTTGTGCTCGTGAAATATTTACGAAA
>NW_017109822.1:0-204 GCF_001263275.1 Habropoda laboriosa
CAAAAATGATCAATTTGATGTCATTTTAAATGATTTCCTAGGCGTATAGAAATAAGTTCCCCACTTATTCACACACTGTGACTTACATTTCTGCGATAGAACAGAAAAACCAACGCAATGCGAAAGGTAAACCAAAACAGTCAAACAAAACTCCACTTTTTCGAGGATTACCGCACGTGTAAGACACGAGCGACGAGCTTAACG
>NW_017109823.1:0-204 GCF_001263275.1 Habropoda laboriosa
GATAGGGGATCGTAGGAGAAGGAGCCGTGTGTGGTTAATGAGGAGACGTAGTCTCTAATGTTAGAACCGGGTTGAAGAAACGGTAGTTTGTTTTTCCACAATTTTTACTTTATCTTCGTGGTTCGAATCGAAAATACACCCTGTTCAGTGGCGATACTTCGATGTCGCAGTCGAAAACTTGGAATGCTCTCGCAAAGAGACCTT
>NW_017109824.1:0-204 GCF_001263275.1 Habropoda laboriosa
GATTGAGCAGCTCGTAACAAATTATTCTACGCATGTTCCACTATACACAACATTTTCTTTTTTTATCGTTAAAGTCTGCTTGCTATTTTTTGAACAACGTTGCCTTAGTTTTGACCAATGTCTTTTCTCCGTTACATTATTGTACAAAACCCACTTTTCATCTACCGTGGCCAGGCCATACAAAAAATCTTCTTGAATTTGTTT
>NW_017109825.1:0-204 GCF_001263275.1 Habropoda laboriosa
AAAGATTCCGCGAAACTAACTCTTTCCACCTAAAACGACAATTCGCCACGAATGCCAAATCCTGTAGTAACTATTCAAATTTCACGTTAATACCGTACCTCATTAATAATGCATTATAATTCAAACCCTGGCAACCCTACCCCATTAACTAACCTACCTCACCTTCCATAAAAAAAAGCAACCATACAAAGTGTATACCATTCC
>NW_017109826.1:0-204 GCF_001263275.1 Habropoda laboriosa
TCTCCATCTCCCTTATATTACGAACTGTCAAATTTTCAAATCATTCGCAAACTGTTCGCTCAAGTATTCTCACTCGAGTGTCGAGAAATTCCGAGTATTTTCATGTTAACTTAAAGTTCACCGAACTGTTTACTTAAATTAAAAAAAACCATTTTCTGTCGTTAACAATTCACCCGGCGATACAATATTTCTCGACACAGGGTA
>NW_017109827.1:0-204 GCF_001263275.1 Habropoda laboriosa
ATTCTGTTATATCGAATAAATGATTTCTCAAATTTTCACGTCATTAATCGAGGCTGATATTTTACAGGACAACAGATCTAAGGGCCTCTGATAAATTTTTTGGCAAATACTAAATATCAATTTTTTAATACGAACAAGCAGCAAGATTTGTTGCTTCCCTGTAGCAAAAATATCTTCGAGTGCAAAGGGTTAATTCTTTAATTA
>NW_017109828.1:0-204 GCF_001263275.1 Habropoda laboriosa
TGTCCAACTGAGCAAATTAACAGCGGTTGTTATGAAATTCGAGAGCGTTGTCATAAAAAAAAAACAACTAACCTGATGCCGGTCACTGGAACAAGAAACAGTGGTTGATATGTGATATTCGAGTGCAATAACGCTTAATTCAATTTTTTGTGATAAAGGGGCAGCAATAAATGAAGTAACAGTCGTAGAAGCAGAGGTTGACAT
>NW_017109829.1:0-204 GCF_001263275.1 Habropoda laboriosa
TTCTCGCGATATTTTTTTACGCGACGCAAAGTTTTTCACCCTTCCGCTGCGGCAGATTTCAGCGGCTGCGTCGTTTTGAAAAATTGTCTCGTTGGTGGAGGTGTGCGAAGAACAGAAATTAAGGATTAAGGGAGAGTGCGAGAAATAGCACCCGAGCAGCAAAGCGTTTAATTGTTCGTGTTTTTAAATTCGACGACTGTCTGA
>NW_017109830.1:0-204 GCF_001263275.1 Habropoda laboriosa
TTTTTTAGCACCTTTAAAGTTTTTTAGCAACTTTAAGAAAAATGATCGAAAGCGCTCGTAGGAACCTCGAGACACACGTGTGTTTGGTAATCTAGTGCCTCTCGTTGTTGTAAGGCGAGGAGTTGAAAAGGGGGACATGCACGTTCGTACGGTCTCCGTGCGTTTCGACGAATACGAATTATGAAGGAGAAGCGAACGATGCGA
>NW_017109831.1:0-204 GCF_001263275.1 Habropoda laboriosa
TGGCCGCCAGACCGAGGTGCCGACGTTCGGAAGACCGCAATATACCCCCCGTGGACGCACCAGTGCGACACTCAGACAATAGGTCCCAAAACACTCGGGACACTCGGGAATTGTTGTAAACAAATTCGATCCCCCAAAAGATCTCAGCTTTCGTCGACCAATAGCAGAACACACCACGTTTTCCATCTCCATAACACAATCACC
>NW_017109832.1:0-204 GCF_001263275.1 Habropoda laboriosa
ATCTTTATTCCTTTCTATTGACTTCAAACAAGGAACAACCTATTCTTTCTGTTGAGTTCAAACAAAAAACGACTTTGGAACGATATCAAACTGATTTTCAATTCTTACATTTCGATGTTTCAGTCATCAATTTTCAATTATATCCCACATCCCCCTTCAATCATGTAATTACATTCCGAGAAGCATCGATTAAGTACCGCCTAT
>NW_017109833.1:0-204 GCF_001263275.1 Habropoda laboriosa
ATTATGTATCTCAAGCTACAGGTGGACCGCAGCAGTAGATATTAAAAAGCGCGTGCGTGTCGCGGAGCAAATACTTTTTCATTTCTGACGTCTATTCACGACGTGCATTAATCAATTAGATAGTCACAACGAGCCCAATTTGTTCCTACTTTACAACAAACAAGCCAACACTTGTTCAACGAGTCATTGCAAAATTCGCGAGAA
>NW_017109834.1:0-204 GCF_001263275.1 Habropoda laboriosa
TTATTGCACAAGATATTTGAATTTCTCTATTAAATTTTTACTTTAACGTTTCCCTTGTCTTTAATCAGTTAAATAATATTTCTCGTTTGTTAAATTGAAGATAGTATTCTTTAAAATGCGGAATTTTCAATTCAATTTGAGATAGGTATACCTACTCGAAGTAGGAAGATAATGTGACTTATCTTCGTGGAGGTCGAGTTGCAA
>NW_017109835.1:0-204 GCF_001263275.1 Habropoda laboriosa
GAAGTAAATAATAATGATGAAAAGTTTACTGCGAGTAAAGGATGGTTCAATAATTTTAAAAAGCTAAGTATCCATTCAAGGAGAAAACTTATCTGCTGACCATTCTGTAGCAATTAAAAATTGCAAGCACCTAGCAACAGGTCTTCCCACTTAGGCCGCGAACTTTTCAATCCACCCTCGTAATTTGCCTGCCCCAAAATGTAG
>NW_017109836.1:0-204 GCF_001263275.1 Habropoda laboriosa
TTGTCTATGATATTCATTTTATTTTAATTATTCTAAACGTTTGAGGTCACCGATGACCACCGTGGCCCCATCGAGGAAACAATCACAGGTGACCAACGCGGCAGTCAACGTGTTAAAAGCTACAATTCTAAAACCGCGAAACAAATTTCAACAAAATTTTTCCACATTTCTATACAAGCTTATTTGTACAGGAATGTTTATACA
>NW_017109837.1:0-204 GCF_001263275.1 Habropoda laboriosa
CATCGCTGGTAAGATCGTTAGACACTTGTTCTCGCTTCACACTGTTTTACTGACCGAGCAAACGTGATTTTCAGGGATGTTGATATCCGACGACTATTATCCGGTGAATGCAACGATTGCACTGAATATGACTGCCAGGTTACGGTAATTAAGGTGCCATTGACGATTGGGTGCTAGTTAATTTCTTTTTTTTTTTTGGAAAAA
>NW_017109838.1:0-204 GCF_001263275.1 Habropoda laboriosa
ACAGTCATTTTGCAGTACTACAAAACATCTTTGTAGCGAGAAATCAGCAGTATTACAGTTTATATTTGTTAGAACACGATTTACGTGGCGAAACATGCAAAATAAAGAGAATACAGTCATTTTGCAGTATCGCAAAACGTTTTTGTAGCGAGAAAACTGAAGTATTACAGTTTATAATCGTTAAAACACGATTTACGTGGCGAA
>NW_017109839.1:0-204 GCF_001263275.1 Habropoda laboriosa
TCGCTTAACAGTAACACGGCAAACGTGTGAGATGCTGCAGGACCAAGCACACCTTTGTAATCGTGGTCAAAAATTAGAAGATTTCGTTGTATACATTTAGCTGAAGGAATTATATGTAGCGCCGTAATATTTAATTATCTTTATTTTCCCCCACCATCGAAGTTCGGAAATTCGACGCCGATGTCCAGAATGCATAGCAGAAAC
>NW_017109840.1:0-204 GCF_001263275.1 Habropoda laboriosa
TGTTTTCTGAGTTTCGTGGCTTAAACGCTAATTGTTGTGAATTTTGAAGATAGGCGAGGATACTGATCGTTGGAATGCTTAGTGGAGATGTGATTATGGACTGCGCGAAGGGGTGTTGAAAAATGGTGGAGAAATGGTGAAGAATCTATTGGGTGTACCATTTGGTTGTTGAAAGATTGGACATACAGGGAGTGATAAGTATTA
>NW_017109841.1:0-204 GCF_001263275.1 Habropoda laboriosa
CAACTTCATTTAACAAGTTTCTCGTGAAAATATCGGATTTCACTTATTTTGCAATGCTTGTGGGAGAAAAGTCGGTCATAAGTATTAGGACACTTGCCGAATGTAAAGCACACTGAAATCTACCGTTTAGTAAATTTTGGTGAAGTCTATTGAAATCTACCGAAATCTGCTGAATTCTATTAAAATCCACTGCGTTCTACTGAA
>NW_017109842.1:0-204 GCF_001263275.1 Habropoda laboriosa
AACGAATCCATTTACCTCCTGAAAAGTTAACTTAGAAAATAAAGTCTGCATTGACAGTTATTCACGAATGATATTAACCGAACCCTAGCGACGATTAACGATCAAATCCCCCTGAAAAGATCCCATTTCGACACCAGTAGGAATCGTGAATATTCAATCAGCCAGCACCCGACATATCCATTAAGTCGCAGGAAGAGAAAGTTT
>NW_017109843.1:0-204 GCF_001263275.1 Habropoda laboriosa
ACTCGTACTCCAAACTCGGCGTAACATGCTCCTACAACACCAAAATTGGGACACCATATTCAGTTCCGAAACACGACGAAACGAAGAAAACATGAAACAATGAAAAACAAACAGGGTAATTGGGATATTTTCATTGGAAAAATGTTAAAGTTTCATTTTGAGATCTCGAAATTTTTTAAAACGAAATACATTTGATATTTGATA
>NW_017109844.1:0-204 GCF_001263275.1 Habropoda laboriosa
ATACGTTTAAGAGAATTCGCAGTGAACACCATTTATCTTAACCCATTAATCCAATGGTTAATTATTAACACTTTAAGCGCCGGTTGTGCAGAAAAAAATATTATTTTTGTCGAACAGCAAGTGGCTGAGTATTTATATGATTAAAAATCGTCGCTCTGATAAGCACTATGTCAAATTTTTCAGTAGAAATTTTCTGTTCTACAA
>NW_017109845.1:0-204 GCF_001263275.1 Habropoda laboriosa
GCAGAGCAATTTTTTGTTGTACGTTCGCGTATACTCGGCACGCGACGATCTATATTTTTTTTTCTCCACCCTAAATGGGTCGCGAGGCAACTGGTGGTGTGTGCGTTAATTGGAAATCTATCGGCACGCCGTTGTCGTTTGCTCGGACAAACCTAACGCGTGTTTGTTTGTACGGGTGGTGTGCGTTGTCTTTCCATCGATTCG
>NW_017109846.1:0-204 GCF_001263275.1 Habropoda laboriosa
AGCGCTGCACCTTTAACGCAGCCAATTTACCCGAACCCTTTATATTTGTCGCTCTTCGGCGCCATAATCCACGCGTTCTTATGTGCGGCTTGTCGTTCCAATTCGCACTAGCAACAACGTCCACGCTTTATCGGGCACGTGCGAGGACGTAATTTACAACTGCAGCTCGCGTTTCATATCGTGCACACGCGGAAAAGCTGCGTG
>NW_017109847.1:0-204 GCF_001263275.1 Habropoda laboriosa
TTCTGGGCCTCGCGCCCGATATTCGATTGTTACAGTTAGGCGCACATTCGTCTTTAGGCATGCCTAACTGAAATTCTAGTCGGGAAGCAACCCAGTTACACGAACAATCCTCGATCCATAAAAACCTTTACAGAACCACTGCCAAACACTGTGCAAGATGACGTTTCTCCCCATTCTAAATATTTCACGGCACACGTAACAGCG
>NW_017109848.1:0-204 GCF_001263275.1 Habropoda laboriosa
ATTATCTGACATGATGAATAATGGGGACATACCTAAGCTTAATTTTTTTACCTAAGTTTAACTTTTACGTCAATAGCCACAATTGTCGTCTACTTTATTAATTTTACTAGTTTTCTCGTAACAAAATTCTTTGTTACGAAACTTGAAGCAGACATGGATAGGAAATGTGCGAAATAAGAACGATCTGGCCGAATATTAAACTCT
>NW_017109849.1:0-204 GCF_001263275.1 Habropoda laboriosa
TCTCACTGTACACAGACGCGAGTTTATTTCTACGCAAACATTATAAATTCACCGCGTAATTTTCCCGGTTACAATTGCATTTTTTTCTTCTGTAACACGTTCACATTTCGCTTAAAAACACACGCGCGTGTACATATACATATATATAATATATACCCTGGAGCGATGCGTCACGATCGATAGAAAACCATTTGCAGCATTGTT
>NW_017109850.1:0-204 GCF_001263275.1 Habropoda laboriosa
GGCTCTGGGGCAGTCACAGTTCAGAGTTACCCTGAACATTAAAGTAGCACAGTATTTGTATAGGCATCGTTCGACGCGAGCAAGATCGGGCTCAATTCCCTTTCGAGTAATCCAGTATAATACTAAATTCGTAAGTGTCAGCTAGACATACTTGTCTACGACGTCCCCGCGTTCTCACCGTGTAAAGTCGAGAAGGAAGATTCT
>NW_017109851.1:0-204 GCF_001263275.1 Habropoda laboriosa
GAAGAACCAAGCAGACCTTTATATTCGAGATCGAAAAATTTTATGATTTCCTTGGTTACATTTTGCTGAAGGGACTATATTTAAAATCGAAATATTTAATAATCTGTATTTTCCCCCACATCGTAGCCCGAAGATTACACCCCGATGTCCAGAATGCATAGCAGAAATGTACACCATTTAGAGCAGGAGTATCGTACCGGTACG
>NW_017109852.1:0-204 GCF_001263275.1 Habropoda laboriosa
GAAACATGCAAAATACAGAGAAACCAGTCCGGTGCAGTGCTGCAAAACGCGGTTTGTCGCGAGTAAACACCAGTATTTCAGTTTAAATTCGTTAAAACTCGTTTACCGTGGGGGAACATGCAAAATACAGAGAAACCAGCGGTGTGCAGTTCTGCAAAACGTGGTTTGTCGCGAGAAAACAGCGGTATTTCAGTTTACATTCGT
>NW_017109853.1:0-204 GCF_001263275.1 Habropoda laboriosa
ATTTTAAAACATTCCTACTGTTTAAATATTGGAAAAAGCTGGAAGGTTACATTTATATCATCTGACAAAATTGAAACCTTTCGTTTAATAGTTACCTATAAAAAAAAATATCATTTCCTCCTAAATTTAAGTTCACAAATTTGATCAATTACTATTCTCCAAGACGTCTATCAGCCAAGCACTTTTTTCCAAGTCAAATTTTCA
>NW_017109854.1:0-204 GCF_001263275.1 Habropoda laboriosa
AGTCCCTTAGCGAGACTCTCTTAAACGCGTTAGCCACCTTTCCACCCGTTCATTCCCTCTATTTCTCCAAAATCTTCCCTCCTCTCTCCTTTCCAACTACTTTCTCCCTCCACCCTCGTCAATTCTGACTCGAATAAACCCTTTTTTCACCTCTTCTATTTTCCCACGAGCACTGACCTCGAGCACCGCGTGATCCCTCGTTAA
>NW_017109855.1:0-204 GCF_001263275.1 Habropoda laboriosa
TATTTCCTCGAAAAGCGGCGCACAAGAACTTTTCGACTATTTAGCATTTCCGCTATTTCATTTCTAAACGACATTCCGTACAGCAGATAAAAAGGTGGAATTCGGGAGAGAAGCCACGACGATCTACGTTCGCTAAGCGGCTCCGCTTGGACGAACGAATAACGATCTGCGAATAAAGAGAAATTGCTTGTATCGTCGTTACAG
>NW_017109856.1:0-204 GCF_001263275.1 Habropoda laboriosa
TAATTAAATAGAATTTTTGATTGTTTTACATGTTTTTATACTAAGAAAATTTTCGCACTGAACGTTGTCCTTTTTGAAAGCTGAAACATAAGACACACACGTGCATCCAAAGTTTCAAATTTTGAATTTTTTCGTATGATCCTTTACTAACAATATTTTCACTTTGAACAAATTTTTCTCCCTTTTGCGTAAGTTACATTAGCA
>NW_017109857.1:0-204 GCF_001263275.1 Habropoda laboriosa
ATAACAGCAAAAATTACTAATGATATAAAAAGGCGGTGGGTCAAAAAAGACCCGAAGACCGCTCCAGGGTTAAATAAATGTGGTGATTGTTTAAAGTAAAATGAGAGGTTTCATTTGATTCTATTAACGCTAGAATTACCGACGGAGTCAAAACGACCCATTACCAACTTTCGAAAAAATCTGATTGTTCGATACTGGTAAGTA
>NW_017109858.1:0-204 GCF_001263275.1 Habropoda laboriosa
CTTCGCGCCTTTCACATAACATACTGCAGCGATATTCGTACTCTAATGGAGACCGATTCTGCTATGCATTCTGGATGTGGCGTCGAATTTTCAAGCTACGATGGTGGGGGAAAATACAGATAATTAAATATTTCGTCTTATACATAATGGCAACAAATAAATAGACCCAACCAAATCTTACCTTTTTTTGGTACCGAATACGAA
>NW_017109859.1:0-204 GCF_001263275.1 Habropoda laboriosa
AGAAAGTGAATATTTTTTAATAAACCGAACTAAATGAGGAAAAATCAACAGCAGATAAATTGAAAAAGAGAGGAAAAGCAGCATACACAAATGTGAGGATAGGAGAGATTTCGAAGTTTCTAAGAGAAACTATTGGAGAGCCGAGTCAATCAGATATAAAAGAATTTTAATAGACGTTTCTATGACTCATGGTTTTACTCAGTG
>NW_017109860.1:0-204 GCF_001263275.1 Habropoda laboriosa
ATTATTTCATTGAGTGGACTTCGATTGCTTCCGGCTGATTAGCAACATTATTAACTTTTATCGCGTTCTGTACGGATAGGTTGGGTTAAGTTTGTCGTTTTTTCACTGCGATTCAAAACAAACTTGCGCAATTTTAAGCTACTTTAATTACTAGTAGGCTCTTCTTCTAAGGTACCTGTTTAATTTTATTTACTTGCTTCGTCC
>NW_017109861.1:0-204 GCF_001263275.1 Habropoda laboriosa
GTGTTGTGTTTCGTGGAGAACAAGACATTGGAGAGTTAATTTCTGGTCATGTTTCATATGCCTCGACTAATTTCCATGCTAATTCTTTAATTGTACATAAGTTAAAGTACCAAAAGAGAATGAAATTTTGCATTAACATTTTGGCCAATTCAGTCGGAAAAATCTTTTATAAGCGCATTTACAAATTGATTAAAATATTATTGA
>NW_017109862.1:0-204 GCF_001263275.1 Habropoda laboriosa
ATATCAACTACAGTAGACATTTTTATTAATATCGCAAACAAAATTATCTTAATCCACTGCTCTCGTTTACACCTAAAGTAACGCTCACAGGTACTTCAACAAATCGTGCGTTACCTAAGCTTTCCTCTCAACGGAGTTCAGCAAACGTAGCTCACATAAACAGAGTTGCACCGTAATTACCGAAAATAGCGATCGCCGATGTGA
>NW_017109863.1:0-204 GCF_001263275.1 Habropoda laboriosa
TGGCGAGTCTGATTCGTGAACTTTCCAGAATTCGAAGGCTTCTTTCGTTCTTCTTATTCCACGATGAGTTAGCGGAAGAGGGAATAGCAGAGTGAGGATGAAATCCTTGGTTGGAGATTATTAATCATGCGTATCCTGTAACAGCTTGTATCTTGTACTTGTAGGAGGTTGGACTTCAAATTAGTAAAGGACAATTGTGCTGGT
>NW_017109864.1:0-204 GCF_001263275.1 Habropoda laboriosa
CTCTTCGTACCGCTTCTTTGGGGAATTTTGCTCGTGTCACGAGTTCAATCGGGGGTTAATGGAGATTATAATTTTTCGAGATTGGGGATTCGGGAGAATGAGCCACGTTTTGCGAGGGAAAGTGGTTAAGGGAGGAGTAATGGCGAGGTGATTTCGGTTTTGTCATAGGTTGCTTCCGGATTTCATTGAAATCCATATCTTTGG
>NW_017109865.1:0-204 GCF_001263275.1 Habropoda laboriosa
GGAGTTGTGCAAGAAACAAAAGACACAGTGAAACTACCTGGGAATGCAAACAACGTCTTGTTGCATTACATGTCTCAGATTGTTTTCAGATGTATCACTCTGTACAAAATTAGTGTACATAGTCTTCTCATTTCAAGTTATAACTTGTGGAATTGGTTTAATAATAAGATGTGAGTGATGGCGTGAATGAATTGAATATATCGT
>NW_017109866.1:0-204 GCF_001263275.1 Habropoda laboriosa
TCAGATTACGGAGGATCAAAAGGAGGTATGTTTGTGAATGTATCCTGACATAACTCATCTGACATAGAGAGAGAGAGAGAGAAAAAGAAGGAGAGAAATAAAAACGGCACTCTTTGAGGCGTAAAATCATCGACGCGCTAGAATAGTTCTCTAAAATACAGTCGAGCATCCAGGAGGAACTCTTGAAACTGGCCAGATAGACGA
>NW_017109867.1:0-204 GCF_001263275.1 Habropoda laboriosa
AATACAATGTGCGCGCTCTCTTACAGAGATACGCGACTCATTTGTAGCATAATTAATAAAACATCTTCTGCATTTTTACCATCGTCGAAATCAAACATAGAACAAAAATTTTCTCACGACTATCAATTCTCGATCACTCAGTTCCTTCGAGCTTTTAGTAGGTTCTTTCGAGTGATCGCGAATTCGTCGTTTGAAAATTTCTGA
>NW_017109868.1:0-204 GCF_001263275.1 Habropoda laboriosa
TAATTACATTAGAGCGTGAAATAAGCATTTTGGAGCGTAAGAATTCTAATTTTTATGCGAGTTCGAAAAAGAACAAAAATGTAGGATAATACTGTATGATTTTTAAATTTACGATTTTTCCTAAAATAAAGGATAATGCCACAGGATTTTTAATTACACGATTTTTCCTAAAATAAGGGATAATACCACAAAATTTTTAAAACC
>NW_017109869.1:0-204 GCF_001263275.1 Habropoda laboriosa
TTCCCCACGGAACGGACCACAACCAATCTCTCCTCAAACAGTCACAAACTCTAGTCTTCACCGCTATCTCCAATCTTTGCCACAAACTCGAGCATAACCAATTTGCAACGGTCGAAAGTCCATCAACAAGTCACACAAACGGGCAATCACGTAAATCTTGCGTCCAAGTGAAAACCACTTGACCAAAAGCCAGTTAAAAATATC
>NW_017109870.1:0-204 GCF_001263275.1 Habropoda laboriosa
GAAGATGGACGATCTGTTGGCACGTTAGATTCTTGACGGCGAGGCGTCTAACGGTTCTTCGAGAGTGGAAAAACATGGAGAAGCTGGAGCACCGGCAAATGAATTTTTATTGAGCCCATTGATGAAATGGGCGATGGGTGTAAGAAGTAAGGGATTTTTTGTGAAACGAGTTAGCCTGGGAAACTGAAATTGTGGAAAGGTGAA
>NW_017109871.1:0-204 GCF_001263275.1 Habropoda laboriosa
TAATGAAGAAAAAGTCCAATTTACAAAGAAGTTACCGTAGAATGTTAACAAAAATAGAATTTTTAATTCGAACTTTCGAAAATTGCAAATTATTATTCGTAGACATTGAAAATTTTTCTCTTTTCGAAATTTATACTTTAATTTACTACAAATATGAGTTCCTGTTACTGTTACTAGCTTCATAATAATTCTTTCCTAGATTCG
>NW_017109872.1:0-204 GCF_001263275.1 Habropoda laboriosa
TAGTAGTTGTTCGCGACTTTCACATAACATACTGGGGGGATACTCGTACTCTAAATGGCGTACAATTCTGCAATGCATTCTGGACATTGGCGCCGAATTTACGAACTATAATGGTGGGGGCAATTATAGATAATTAAATACTTCGACATTAAAAATTATCGCTACAAATAAATATTCCCAACATAATCTTACCTCTTTTTGATA
>NW_017109873.1:0-204 GCF_001263275.1 Habropoda laboriosa
CCTCCTTTCTTCCGTGCGATGCTGCGTACGTCCGACGATGTTTAACCCTTTCGACGACGACGAATTGAGTGTTACGATTGGTACGAAAAATTTCTGTGTGAAAATTGAGAAGCAAGAAGAGTGTTTGATTCCTTAGATCGATGAAAGAACCCTAAAGGAATTTGGGTGAAATATGAATACAAAGTCTCGAGCACCGAGGAAATT
>NW_017109874.1:0-204 GCF_001263275.1 Habropoda laboriosa
TTTAGTGACGTTCAGTGGATGCGCAGATTGCTCCCGTAGATAACGATCTCGAGGCTTTTTAGAAGTTGGGAAGAGTGTTGATGTTGAGAATGATATTGTTTTTTCCTGTGCGAAGAAGTGAAACGAAATTGAAAGCTTGTGGAATGGTGGATGATAGGATTAAAAATATCGTTTGTTTACAGAATTTACATTTTAGGAATGAGT
>NW_017109875.1:0-204 GCF_001263275.1 Habropoda laboriosa
GGTGTCGAAATATACGTACTACGAAGAGATGAGAAATTGGCTAGCGCAAGGAATGGGGAGTTTGATTGGTTATGGCACATACGGACAATCGTCTCCGAGAACTCTTCAAATTCGGTCGTTTAAGTAGTAATTACTACATACTAGCCTTTTGTACATACATACGTACACATTCATACACAGACGTGCCAAAATCTACTTAGCTTG
>NW_017109876.1:0-204 GCF_001263275.1 Habropoda laboriosa
TAACATCGTGAAAACTCTTCGCGAGAAAAATAAAGACGACGAACGCGAGTATTTTGTTTCTCCTTTAAAGAAATACGAGCAATTTTCTTTTCGAAGCGCAAAACTGAATTAACCGACCGACAGATGCGAAACCGCATCTTTACTTACCGATCGAGTACTACTTATCGATCGAAAACTAAACTAGATCTTCGAAGAGGAATCTTT
>NW_017109877.1:0-204 GCF_001263275.1 Habropoda laboriosa
TCGAGCGTCGCGGCGTCTTGATATTATAACAGAAGACAGCCATAAATTATAACGCTTTGTGTTCGAAGCGTCTCCTTATTTACTCGCTTCGTTCATTTGCTACTTTGCCTCTCCATCCGCTTCTACGCTCTCTTTCTCGATCGTCTAGAAATCGTTACCGGTTCTCTTCCTTCTGCCCCCTAATCCCGTTCCTGCGAGCCGACG
>NW_017109878.1:0-204 GCF_001263275.1 Habropoda laboriosa
ACGAGACCAAGTTGCATCCGTTGCGTAACGCTCGTTGAATAGAAAGCGATTGAACGAGGATGGGGAGGAGGGTGGTTCTGGTAGGGCCAGGCTACTCGACACTCTGTCGTAAGACTTCGGGCTGTTTGATGAATGAATCCTCTCCGCGAGGAGTCATTGACGTTTTTCTGTTCTGTCTGAGAGAAGAAATCCTCCTGTCGATGA
>NW_017109879.1:0-204 GCF_001263275.1 Habropoda laboriosa
AAGAAAGAAATGTGTAGTTATTTTTACATTGAAAAACCTTCGGTATCTAACCTAAATCCTCAATTTCATAATTCGAAGGAAAAGTTCATCCAGTAGATTTCAATTAAATACAAACTGATTAGGGTAAACGACGTCGAGAATTATGTCCTAATATTTTCAGTTGAGAAAATTTGCTGCAACGTCTTTAAATTGCTGAAGAATCCC
>NW_017109880.1:0-204 GCF_001263275.1 Habropoda laboriosa
GTTCTTCTTTGTAAACCTGGTATTATTAATTAACGGTTGAATGACTCACGACTAAAATATAGCTCCCCGTTTAAAAAATAGAGATGATCTCGAAATCTCTTCTACAAGTTTATCCACGTAAAAAGTATCCATATCGCAATCTGTTCTCATCCATATGCAAATTTTGCATAGAACATTTTTCCACGTTATTATAAATAACAGAAA
>NW_017109881.1:0-204 GCF_001263275.1 Habropoda laboriosa
ATATCTATATTTTTTTCAGTTTTACTATATTTTTTTTTTAATACTCAAACTGTGCATCTTTTTTTAATGTATAACATGTGGATAATACCATTCTATCATGGGAATTGGTGCGTCACGTGTGAATTTTATAGGAAACAAAACGTATACAGAATGAGGCACGTAAAGTATGTCAATTGAATATTATCAAAAATATTCTCAGAAAGA
>NW_017109882.1:0-204 GCF_001263275.1 Habropoda laboriosa
ACCGACCAGCCGGCGTTTCCCTTTTGCTTCTTCGTTCAACCGGCATCGGTCCGAGCAGCGACCGCAGGCAAACGCTATCTCTCGCTTAACTTATGTTAATACAATCCCCGGTATTAAGGAGGAGAGGAACTTCGTGTCACACGTGGATTAGTAGAGACCCGGCTGGTATGTGTGCATGCATGCTCGAATAAGTATGCATCCAGT
>NW_017109883.1:0-204 GCF_001263275.1 Habropoda laboriosa
CTTTGGACGAGATATTTCGCGACCCTTGGGACGAGATATCTCGTGACGCTTCGGACGAGATATTTCGCGACGCTTTGGACGAGATATCTCGCGACACTTTGGACGAGATATTTCGCAACCCTTGGGACGAGATATCTCGTAACACTTTGGACGAAATATTTCGCGACACTTTGGACGAGATATTTCGCGACCCTTGGGACGAGA
>NW_017109884.1:0-204 GCF_001263275.1 Habropoda laboriosa
ATATTTATGAAGGGCACAGTACTAGAAAATATTCACCGCGCCTATAGTCGTCAAGGACACAATATGAGAAAATTTCCGAAGCGCCTATAGTCGTCAAAGACAGTGCGCGTAAACATTCATAACGCCTATAGTCGTCAAGGTCCCAATGCGAGAAAATTTCCAAAGCGCCTATAGACGTCAAGACCACAATACGAGAAAATTTCC
>NW_017109885.1:0-204 GCF_001263275.1 Habropoda laboriosa
GTGGGTAGCCGGTGCTGTATTAAATCCCTCTCCTTTCTCGCTCGATTTCGAACGCTCTGCTGAAATTTGTGTTTTTTTAAAAACACAATGTTCTTTATTGCTAAAAATAGTTACAGCAGAAATATATATTCTATCAGGTTATGTACGAGCTTTATTGCGAAATTTAATCATCGGTGTAATTTTCTCCTTTTTCAACGACTTCTC
>NW_017109886.1:0-204 GCF_001263275.1 Habropoda laboriosa
CCACTGCACATATACACCTTTCACAGGTAAAGGGTTAATCCCTCTCACTAAAATTCACGAAAACACCGCGATTAAAACCAGCGAAATTGAAAATCAGCCACGAAATCAAGAAATCACTCGTAAGAAACGACCCCCTCGTGAAATCTAGCAATCTAGTCCCCGGTTCCGCAGAGCCGCGTGCCTAAACGCGGCCTCCAATTACCA
>NW_017109887.1:0-204 GCF_001263275.1 Habropoda laboriosa
GAATAACTAACGAACGAAATCATTAAACGCGTATTCAAACCTTAATCTAAAAAATAGCAGAGTGGCGTCCGTATCGTAAACCTGGTCTAAACTTAAGTATCCTTAACAATCTCTATTATTAGGGTAGTTAGCGACCTAAATATTTTCATTTCATACTTGATTTCTTTTGTTCTATCTTATAAAAATTAGGAGAAAAATCTGAGA
>NW_017109888.1:0-204 GCF_001263275.1 Habropoda laboriosa
GAAACTACTTTCCAGTCGTAATATTAATTTCGACTTATCCCTCTGTTACTCGGTGGAACGCCTGTGTGTGTGTGTGTAGGACGGCGACGAGCAAATAGAAGAACGGTCGAGGTTGGTATGGCGGAAGCGGATGGTGTCTCCCGCATAAAAGTCGAGAACAGACCGAGCCGGCCCTTTTCAACGCAATAATTCGACAAATTGGTA
>NW_017109889.1:0-204 GCF_001263275.1 Habropoda laboriosa
TCTTCGTCTAACGAGGCTTTCAAGGTCGGTATTCAACGAAGCTGAATTACTTGGCGAAAGTTATGGAGAATCTGAAGAGTCGAAATTAGGTGAGAGATGGGGAAATTGTCACCAGAAGGATTCTACTGTATGGTGAAGTGCGTGCCTTGCGGCTGTGACAATTGATGGAACGGTGGGTGGAGTAATTGTTTGGTATAATTCGCA
>NW_017109890.1:0-204 GCF_001263275.1 Habropoda laboriosa
TTTCAGGACATTTAGTTGTCGAAATTAATTAATATTATTTCAGCTCAACCTGCTGTTACTTGCTATTAGTATAATATAAAAATAAGTGAAATAATCTGCCACGTGGTGATAATATAGTTTTATCTTAATTTTCAGTAACGCCAGTTTTAATTTAACATATAAAATGTTCTCTCCTAATAAGACCGTAAACTAATTAACACAGAC
>NW_017109891.1:0-204 GCF_001263275.1 Habropoda laboriosa
TCTCTGTCTCCGCGCGGATTACCCTCGGTCGGAGTCCGACGAATAAAAATCATTAGAGCGCGGGGGAGGGGTTGGACGATCGTTGCCATCCGAGTTTGAATGAACGAAACGCGTAAACGTGGTATCTGATCCGTCAGTCGTCTCCTTTTTCCCCCCTTGTTCCTCCGTGGAAAAGTCAGTTTCACCCGCTATCGGTGAAATAGC
>NW_017109892.1:0-204 GCF_001263275.1 Habropoda laboriosa
CGTGCCGGCAACAGAAATTGTTACACATAAGGTCTTTGGGTCTTTTTTGACCCAAACTCTTTATACGTACAGCCGAACGGAGAAACGCACTAGGATTAATTCCGCGTGCATAAAAATCCGAATCTCTAAGAGGAAGAAAGACTAAATCTAGTTCATATCCAAAAAAAATCATGTTCACAGTTTGGTAATCTACTTCAGGATTAA
>NW_017109893.1:0-204 GCF_001263275.1 Habropoda laboriosa
CAAACTCGCAAGTTAGCGATTCTCCACGGAGCTCGCGATAAACCGTGCAGTGTAATCAATCTCACGCATTATCGTCACCGTAGGCTCTAAATCCTCTAATCGAATCAGCCCGTGAAGATCCTTCCGCAAAAATAATCGTCGAACAGTGAAATCTCTCGCGATCTTACCTCGCGTACGCTATCCGAAAGGAGAAGAAAGTTTGCC
>NW_017109894.1:0-204 GCF_001263275.1 Habropoda laboriosa
GTCAACATACGTTCAGAGAAAAAGTACAAATGTACAGAAAAATAGTTGGAAATATGGGAGCTTAAAATTTTTAAAAAGCACACTGCGCATACTGTGCTCTGTTTAAAATCAGGCCACCTAAATATACTTGTCTAATCGATAAAAAATTCCGCGAAACCTGGAAGGATCCATCGGTAAAGAAGGTCGGTTGGGCATTCCAGTGTG
>NW_017109895.1:0-203 GCF_001263275.1 Habropoda laboriosa
GCGTCGTTAGAAATAATTCCAACAAATAAATGTTCCCAACGAAATCTTATATTTAATGGTACCGTATACAAAAGTGTGCTTGGTTCCTCAATATCTCATTCGGTTGCCGTGAAACTGTTAAACGAAGGGAATTTACTCCCATAACGTCGGCTAGGCGATAGTAGTTCTTCGCGACTTTCACATATCATATTGCGGCTAATGCC
>NW_017109896.1:0-204 GCF_001263275.1 Habropoda laboriosa
AAAAAGTCAGAAAAAGAAAAAACAGGGAAACTGATGCAAAATCTAGCAACGCTCCGCAAAATGCAGATAAAAACAGGGGATAGATCGATGACAAAGTAAAATCAATTGCCTTGAAGTGTTTAAAATGACGGTGTAGCACTGCCATGAATATACGAACCACGCACAAAATACATTAAACACAGCAACGTGAACAAATATATCGTC
>NW_017109897.1:0-204 GCF_001263275.1 Habropoda laboriosa
TTAAATAGTAGTAAATTTAAAATATTTCAGATATCTTGAATAATACTTGCTGATAAATATTTCTGAATACGTAATACTTTCCAGAATAATTTAGATCGTGTATAAAATTATCAAGCTGTATACAACGCAACAATTTTGCATTTTATATATTCAAAATTATTTCATATTTTAACAAATTTTTAATCCGACAAATTACGAGGAGTT
>NW_017109898.1:0-204 GCF_001263275.1 Habropoda laboriosa
CAATAACGACAGTATGACGCATTCCTTTCAGGGGTAAACTCCTCAGCTCTACACAGTGCTTACTGTATCAAAATCCAGCGTTGAAAACCACTTGCATAATTTTGAAAATACGAGAAAACCTTTTAGCCAACCCAATATATTACCGATTCGACGATCGTCCACGTTCCATCGATACGAAAAGTTGGAAAGTTGCGCGATTAGATA
>NW_017109899.1:0-204 GCF_001263275.1 Habropoda laboriosa
GACAATGTTGGCTCGATAACGATAATCTATTTCAGCACAGTGTCGGTTGGAAAATCGACGTTCTTGATCCGAACTCGAGTTTCCAGAATATAACGTAGACCGGGACATAATGAAAGAGACCGACACGTTGCTGTTAAAAACGATACGCTACTGTGGCTGACTGGACAACCGATAAAAATCGAGCAACGGCAGCTTTGTTCGTTG
>NW_017109900.1:0-204 GCF_001263275.1 Habropoda laboriosa
GTGAGCAAGCACCTAACTCGTTAACACTGAAATTCCGATAGGTATCAAACCATCCTAAACTTCGACACTATCAAGCTCCAGTAAATTGAACTACCCAAAATTTGTACACAAGTGTTAATTTCAACTTTGAAGAGAGAAAAGTGTGAGTGAGCACCAATGGTGATCCCAGGCACCTAACTCATTAACGCTGAAATTCCAATAGGT
>NW_017109901.1:0-204 GCF_001263275.1 Habropoda laboriosa
TGGCGTGACAGTGAATAAGTAAATGTTGTTCAAATTATATCGTGTTTGATATCATTTTCATCACAAAAATCTCACCAACATGTTAAAAAAAAATTTCAGATGAAAAAAGGAAAATTAAAGAAATTATATTTTTCTATTATTAATTGTCGAGCCGTGAAATCTCGTAAAAGAAACCGAGTGGTGTAGCGTTACACGCTTGACTGA
>NW_017109902.1:0-204 GCF_001263275.1 Habropoda laboriosa
ATCCTTGCACGAGATGGAAGCTTTTTAATAAAGATTTAGCTGGTTAACGTCGAACCAACGATGAAAGTGGCTTTTTCCACCCGAAATTTCCGCGCGTTGCTTGGATCTCGATCTCTCGGATCCACGTAGAAGAGAACACTAGTTCGTTCTGATAATACAGGGAGCAATCGAAATAGGTGGCCAAAGTTTTTGAAGGATGAGAAA
>NW_017109903.1:0-204 GCF_001263275.1 Habropoda laboriosa
AAAAGAGGACAACGGGCGTTAAAGGGTTAATTCTCGCTCCCAAAAATTTTCCCTACCGTAAATTAAATCCTCGCCCCCTTCAGACAGCAAGTTTTCACGCAGAAAGTATCAACAGAGCCGACACACGTTATCTACGACCAGACTATATCGAGCATTAAAGCAAACGATTAAACGAAACTCCATAGAAAACGGGGGATTGCCGCT
>NW_017109904.1:0-204 GCF_001263275.1 Habropoda laboriosa
TCAAACGAACCTTACGTTCATCCATCGATCGTTCTTGTTACAATAAATATCGTGTCGGTAAGTTGCATACTTGCTAAATAAAAGGCTCGACGAACTTGTACGTGGGATTCAACACTCTATATGTAGGATGTGAACAGGGAAAACGTTGTAAGATTTAATAAAGAAATTAGAAAAAACAAAATGATAGATACAAACGACTAGGTG
>NW_017109905.1:0-204 GCF_001263275.1 Habropoda laboriosa
CACCGGTTACGTCGTTTCGTTACCGCTCGACAAAGATCTAAATAACGTTTCGAAAGTTTTTAATCGCCGACGCGGAAAGAAGTTACAGAACGAAGCTCTCCGGAAAATACATAGCGTGGAACGCGAAGTCTTTCACCGCGCTCTCTTTACCCAGGAATTATCCGCGAAGCGTAAACAAAGCTGCTTCGGATAAAACAAATTAGC
>NW_017109906.1:0-204 GCF_001263275.1 Habropoda laboriosa
CGCGAGGAGGAACATCTCGTCCCGGCTACAAATCATCCTGTTAAATCGAGCAAACGTGTATACCTCGATTCTCCTTGTCTCGACGTGAAATCTCCTGATACTTCTGGACAGTTATTCAGATTCGTGTTAATGTAATTTTAAATTTACGCTCATGTTCGTAATGTATAGTGTGGGAAAAGTTTCCAACGAGAGTTTGATCAAGGA
>NW_017109907.1:0-204 GCF_001263275.1 Habropoda laboriosa
GAAAGAACTGAAGGAAGCGTGTTATACAGAAATAATTAGCGTTGTTTAGAAGAAGAGATATATATAGAAACATTTTGTCGTTTTAACTTAAAGCGGAATTATACAATAATAGAGGGAAAGAAAACTTTTCGAGAAAGTATTCCACAATTTCACTCCGGAAAAGCACTTCACATCGATCCCTGAATATTCTCAGAAAAATTCACC
>NW_017109908.1:0-204 GCF_001263275.1 Habropoda laboriosa
GGATGAAATACCTGAATTTGGTCTTTATTTAATAGCAAACCTTAAAGATGGTGTATTAAAATTAATTCAGAAAGTTGTGTTCAACGGTGCATAGAAAAATTCTGAAAGATCGTGACGTATCAGGATAGCAATTTCAACTCCATCAGCGTTAAATTCGATACAATATGAAGACACTTAGAACCTTTTCCTCAACTTTTACATACC
>NW_017109909.1:0-203 GCF_001263275.1 Habropoda laboriosa
ACTGTTAAACGAAGCGAATATACACATATAACGTGACACATGATTATAGTATTTCTTCGCGACATTCGTATATCATACTGGGACGATTCATGTCCTTTAAATGGCATACAGTTCTGCTATGCATTCTGGACGCCGGCGTTGAATTTTCGAACAACGATGAGGGGGAAAATACAAATAATTAAATATTTCGACTTTCATTTGAA
>NW_017109910.1:0-204 GCF_001263275.1 Habropoda laboriosa
TCAAAATGGACAAAAGTGTCGTAAAGGATAATAAAGTAGCATGACATGCTGCGTATTCTTATATCTCTTTTGCGTACTTTTATGTAGCTGAAAAGTCCAATTGTACTTTTTTTTAAACAAATTGATACAGTACACTTGGTAACGCTATTATTTATCTAAAAGTTATTTCAATAAAAGTCAAACTTATAGTAGAAATAACTTATT
>NW_017109911.1:0-204 GCF_001263275.1 Habropoda laboriosa
GTGTATTTTGGCATTTTTAAATTTTCCATATGTGCATAGAAATCTGCAGTCTAGTTATCATGTGTTATTTTTATATTTAGGTATATTCTGTATTTCTGTTCACAGATGTCATTTGATATTATTTTTTAGTAAAATACACATTTTTTTTGCAAGTGGCCATACTGTTACATTTGGTGTATTTAACTATTAACAAAGAACAGAAAA
>NW_017109912.1:0-204 GCF_001263275.1 Habropoda laboriosa
GGTTTGCTCCAATTCCTCGAAACTCGGAGCAGATATTGGGGTAACACTGAATTTAAACACCGAAGGATCGTTGTTGCGTAGAAACAGAACTTTATTTGACAGAGGTTTGACGTGCCCGTGGTAAAACAGAGAATGAACGCCGAAATGGAGAAAATAGGGCTATTTAAGGGTTTAGGGAAGATAGACTTTGGGTCATGACTATGT
>NW_017109913.1:0-204 GCF_001263275.1 Habropoda laboriosa
TTGATCTATAGTACATTAAAAATTGATCGGTCCAAAAGTTAAAAAACCTGACAACTTCAAAATTATTCCTTCAACACACCAATAAATAAATCAATCTCTCTTTCTCGAAAAATCACGAATGCTCCCTTTTCTCGATGACCGATTCAATCACATTCGACAAACCATACTCACCTACATCCACCCAACTCGTACATCCTAATCGAT
>NW_017109914.1:0-204 GCF_001263275.1 Habropoda laboriosa
GTACTGCAAAACGTCTTTGTAGCGAGAAAACAGAAGTATTACAGTTTATAATCGTTAAAACACTATTTATGTGGCGAAAAATGCAAAATAAAGGGAAAGCGGTCATTTTGCAGTACTGCAATACGTCTTTGTAGCGAGAATACAGCAGGATTACAGTTTATAATCGTGAAAACACGATTTACGTGGCGAAACATGGATAATATA
>NW_017109915.1:0-204 GCF_001263275.1 Habropoda laboriosa
ATTTGCCCCCACCATCGTAGTTCGAAAATTCGGCGCTGAAGTCCAGAATGCATAGCAGAATCAATCTCCATTTAGAGTTCGGATATCGCCGCCGTAAGTTATGTGCAAATCGCGAAGAAATACTGTCTCCAAGTGCGACGCTATATGTGTATATTCGATTCGTTTAACAGTAACACGGGAACCGTTTGAGCAATTGAAAAAACA
>NW_017109916.1:0-204 GCF_001263275.1 Habropoda laboriosa
AGAACAAGTAAATTTTATATACATATATTGAAATAAATACTTGCAAGTTCGGTGAAACTGTAAGCTTAGCTACTAACTACTAGCTCGTAATTCATGATTCATAAATTATTGCATATAAAACAGATAAAAACAAAGTATGTCAAATATGTCACGTATTTATTCATCTGTAGTCTATATAAAATATACAAAATATATACAATATGA
>NW_017109917.1:0-204 GCF_001263275.1 Habropoda laboriosa
CGAGAACGTCGAAAAATGTGGAAATTTGCGAACCTCGTGTACAATCTACGAGGAAGATCCAATGATTCAGGCGTAATCGCGCTAATTGCTAAACTAAGAAAAATTTACGAGCAACAAGAACATCAGAATATAGACGTTTACTTCAATTTTCTGCGAAAGATATTCTACAGGCGTTCCTCTCTATTTCAATAGAAATTTACCATT
>NW_017109918.1:0-204 GCF_001263275.1 Habropoda laboriosa
TTGAATATTTATTATTTTTACACTATCTCATATTAACGCAATATAATCAAGATTACTATGCTACACTCATTCACACCTAGAAAAATTGAACAAGATTTTAATTAAGAAAATTTAACGCACAGTATTTTAGACGCACTTTTTCCATGTAAAACGAATTTCACAGTGAAACAAATAATTCCCCAATTAGGAGGTACTACATAGATT
>NW_017109919.1:0-204 GCF_001263275.1 Habropoda laboriosa
CCAAATGTTTAAATTGTTTCTTGTGAACTGGCAAAGGAAATCGCATGTGGTAAATTTTGCTTTCTCAATAAACATTCAACTACCACCATGTCGTGTTTTAGTCCACTGAAGGGTATTTTGCTCTTGCGGAAGCTAATCGTGTTTTTTTTTCTTATTTTTGTAGAAGGCTAGAACAACGCTGGAAGAACAGAATTATTTTGGCAA
>NW_017109920.1:0-204 GCF_001263275.1 Habropoda laboriosa
TAACTGCATACTTTTCTCGTGTATTATATCCCAATACATATTTAAGCAAGCCCCTGTTTTTCCCGGCTAAAAAATTGGCCGCACCGCTGCATCCTCGCTCCTTCAGCATTTATTCCGGGAGTCATTATTCAAAGAATCCGCTTTGCGAGCTTCGCGTTTAAAGCACGCGTCATCTCCCTCCGTCAAGAATTAATATTCCGTCCA
>NW_017109921.1:0-204 GCF_001263275.1 Habropoda laboriosa
GAAGAATTTCACGTCTAAATCCGTTTAATCCGTCCGCGGAGCCGCGGGTTTGACCAAACTCCGTTCCGGAACCGGTGTAACCGTAAAACCGCCCTTCCACAGTTTCACCCTTTCCGGAACGATTAAAGTCTGCCTGCACTCACGACCTAGAGAGACAAAGTCAACGATAAATCCGCCTGTAAACCGCTTACAGACGCAGCGTAC
>NW_017109922.1:0-204 GCF_001263275.1 Habropoda laboriosa
GTGGCCGTATTGAATTATCTAACACGTGTACCCGAAAATTTATGAAAATTTGAGGACGAAGAGTAGTTTTATTTCGCATTCTCGATTTCTTTTTCCTTTCTTTTTATTTTCTATTTCTTTTTCGTTTCTTTTTATAGTTGGACAAAAGTATTCTTCCCTTGTTAAATATTTTTGCCAAAAGTTACAAATGAGTCACCAGAAAAT
>NW_017109923.1:0-204 GCF_001263275.1 Habropoda laboriosa
ACACGCCGCAGCAGCCATTACGATAAAATTCGAAAGAAGCTCCGAGTGAAAGCGTTCGTTCGTACAAGTTTTACTGTATTTAATGTGCAAAAGTGAGTAATATTATACACCTAACAAATTTAAGAAGAAAGTAGAAGTTTGACTTAAAGAAATAATAAGTAGTTGAAGCAAGGAGGAAGCGAATTTGCCACGTATAACAGTTTT
>NW_017109924.1:0-204 GCF_001263275.1 Habropoda laboriosa
CACGCTGCTTGTCGTTTACTTTTCTCCACGTCTGTATGCATGTACACTACCACTCGAAAGTTTGGGGCACGTTACGATTTCAAAGCAAAGAAGGTTTCCCTTAAGTAAATGAATGGTTTATTGAAAATATTATTCTTTTACAGTAATGACACTACAGTTGATTACAGTTAAAATCAAAATTTATAATTATTTTGTACTTATTGT
>NW_017109925.1:0-204 GCF_001263275.1 Habropoda laboriosa
TAAAGTCTACATATTGAGAAAGTATTTAGCGCTGTCATTAAGCAAAAATATTTATCTTCTGTGGCAGAGCGAATTTTCAAAATTTGGAGTCGCCCCCCTTTTCCACCTAATTGCATAAAAATATACTATGTTAGAGAAATCAAGGGAGTGGGGATGAAATTCATAATTTTTTTTCTCAATTCAATACTACTTACATGTAACACA
>NW_017109926.1:0-204 GCF_001263275.1 Habropoda laboriosa
AATTAACCAGGCGCGTGCAGGTTGCTTTCGCGTCGCATCGCTGTGTGTCACCGTGCTTTCCTATTCATCTGCGATCAGCCGAGCTGTCTATTCTCGATTCCACGCGACATCCTCTCACGGATCGTTGGTCGATTTGTTCGTAAGTTTGCGACCGTAAAAATCGCCAGGTTGGAAACTGAAATTGCGTCACGCGCGTGTCCCAAC
>NW_017109927.1:0-203 GCF_001263275.1 Habropoda laboriosa
AAATCGTGTTTTAACGAATAAAAACTGAAATACTGCTGTATTCTCGCGACAAACCACGTTTTGTAGTCCTGCAAAATGACTGTTTCCTCTTTATTTTGCATGTTCCGCCCATCTAAAACGTCATTTAACAAATATAAACGGTAATACTGCTGTTTTCTCGCGACAAACCACGTTTTGCAGTACTGCGGACATCTGTTTTCTCT
>NW_017109928.1:0-204 GCF_001263275.1 Habropoda laboriosa
GAGATCTGCCACGAGAACACATTTTTTTGGGGGGACACTTTGTACCTAACATTGCAAAATAGAAAGACGATAGAATTTGGGAACAAGGGACGATAGAGATCTGCCACGAAAACACACTTTTTTGGGGGGGAACTAACTTTGTATTTAACATTGAGAAATGGAGAATTACTTCATCTTTCGATATTTTTGTTCGTCTCCTTTTTT
>NW_017109929.1:0-204 GCF_001263275.1 Habropoda laboriosa
GTTTAAGGGATGCTAATCATTCTTCGCAATTAACAACTGAAAAACTACTAATTAGCAAAATTCAAAAACGAATTGCCACAGAGAAAAATGTTAAATATGAATATTAACTAGTTTATCAATTTCCTTATGTCACTGTAAACGATAATCGATCTTGCATTTTACAGAAACCACAGTCTGTCAAGTACATACACCATCATCACTCAC
>NW_017109930.1:0-204 GCF_001263275.1 Habropoda laboriosa
TAGTTCGAAAATTCGACGCCGGCGTCCAGAATGCATGGCAAAACCGTACGCCATTTAGAGAAGTTGAATCGTCCCAGTATGATATGCCGAAGTCGCGAAGAACTACTATAACCATGTGCGTCGTTATACAGTAGCGGCCAACTACTTAAGACCGCTGTGTAGTTAAGGAAATAAAGAGTGCTAATATTTTATACATTGTATTTT
>NW_017109931.1:0-204 GCF_001263275.1 Habropoda laboriosa
GATATATTATAAAACGTCTGAATGTTTGAAATACTGAACGTCTATTCGAAATTTGCACTGTCAAACATTTTAAACAAGATATTTCGTGTAACAATAGAGACCTTTTAAAGGCTAAAAGTAATTACTGCACAATTTAAATAATTGCTCTCGAGAGTACTCTCAAAGAGTATCTTGCCATAACAATAAAGATTGATATGTTACAAA
>NW_017109932.1:0-204 GCF_001263275.1 Habropoda laboriosa
GATTTCGTTGGTCACATTTAGCTTTAGAAACTATTTTTAACGTCGAAATATATAGTTATCTGTGTTTTCCCCCACCATCGTACTTCGAAAATTCGACGCCGATGTCCAGAATGCATACCAGAATCGAAAACCAATTAGAGTACGCGAATCGTCCCAGTATGATATGCGAAGGTCCCGAAGGACTACTATAACCATGTGCGACGT
>NW_017109933.1:0-204 GCF_001263275.1 Habropoda laboriosa
GTAGATTGGCTGGTCGTATACTGATCGTTGACTGCTTATTACCGTTATCGTAAAATTCGTTCTCTTCGTTTGTTGCTTGAATGTGAGAAACGATTACGTTAGATGCGATTCTACCTTTCCATCCAAAGATGGAAAGATTCACCCGTCGGCAGACGAAAGAGCAAAGTTGTCGTCTCTTCACTCACAATGCGTTCTGTGTTGGCT
>NW_017109934.1:0-204 GCF_001263275.1 Habropoda laboriosa
TTCGTTGTCGAAATTTTTCTGTCTTTTACAAAAATTCCAGAAAAAACACTATTGCAAAATAAAGAAGGCAGACTGTTTTATATCTGTACAACTTAATATTCAACCGTGAATGTTTTTCCTTCTTTAGGGTACATACTTCATTTATGGGAATCAAATTGGCGCACGCAATAGCACCCAGTTCATTCGTTCAAAATTAAAAAATTT
>NW_017109935.1:0-204 GCF_001263275.1 Habropoda laboriosa
TGGTACCGATTTGGTAATTTATCATTTTTGAATTATCTATGTTTTGCTATGTGTATCTTGTGGCACTTTGCAAATTCCTGATACTCTGGAATCAGGTAGGTAGCTGCGATAATTGTATGAAGTCGACCGATTTGCAGCATCATGAGAATAGTCTCGTTGACTTGAATTTTGTAATCTTTATGACTTCATTTTATTTTGACGGCT
>NW_017109936.1:0-204 GCF_001263275.1 Habropoda laboriosa
TGTTTTTTCAATATCTCAAACGGCTCCCGCGTTACCATTAAACGAAGCGAATATACACAAATAACGTCGCGAATGGAGACAGTATTTCTTCGTGAGTTTCACGTAACATACCGGTACGATACTCGTACTCCAAATCGAGTCTGATTCTGCTATGCATTCTGGACATCGGCGCCGAATTTTCGTACTACTTTGGTGGGGGCAAAT
>NW_017109937.1:0-204 GCF_001263275.1 Habropoda laboriosa
TTTAAATTCTTTCAATGATAATTCTTCTTCGACAAGAATAAAGTAACTTCTTTCATTCCCGTCATACTTTTATCGAAGAGCCAAATTCGACATTTAAAGGCAGTCAAACGAGTTCCTCTGTTTCCGGCGGGCCTGTTCCATTCGAAAAGAGTTTCGAAATCTTTCCGTACGATAGGTACACACGTCACTCGATCAACGTCAGGG
>NW_017109938.1:0-204 GCF_001263275.1 Habropoda laboriosa
AGTGGTACGGTGTTAACATGCTCGGAATGAATCGGGAGGTAACGGATCTTGTATTATTGTTCTACGGTTGTTAACACGTTGTTGTTTCTGCGGTGCAGTTGAAACTGTAGAAATTTAGTTTTTTAAGGGAGGAGAAAGTTGGTTTGGTGATTAATGTGATATCTACTTTGCATTGATTGTATTCGTGAACTGTAAAACACAGCA
>NW_017109939.1:0-204 GCF_001263275.1 Habropoda laboriosa
TAAAGCCTTCCATTAATAGAAATAACAAATATAAAGCGGGGTGTATAAGAATAAACTACAAGATAGGTATAATAAACCAAGATCGAAGAACAGACACGCAGTCTCTCTATAAATACCAATCACGTTTCAGTACCAACATCACGCAGCCTGCGTCACAATAGCTTGGTACTGTATCCTGACACACGAGCAGACTCCTGAGAGAAC
>NW_017109940.1:0-204 GCF_001263275.1 Habropoda laboriosa
AAATAAAACGAACTTACCCGAAAAATGTTTAAAAACAGCGAAATAAGAGAAACGACACATTTCTCAACGCAACACGTAAACAAAACAAATACAGGTCACTATCTCCTCCGCGACACTTATTTCGTTCATATGTAAATCGTCATTTCATTGTATTTTCAATAGGGTCACTTAGTTATTCAATACTTCAACTAGCCCATATTTAGA
>NW_017109941.1:0-204 GCF_001263275.1 Habropoda laboriosa
GTGTTCTAACGAATATAAACTGTAATACTGCTGTTTTCCCGCGACAAACCCCGTTTTGCTGAAATGCAAACGAATGTTTACTCTTTATTTTGCATGATTCGCCACGTAAAACCTGTTCTAACGAATGTAAACTGTAATACAGCTGTTTTCCCTCGACAAACCGCGTTTTGCAGTACTGCAAACGAATGTTTTCTCTTTATTTTG
>NW_017109942.1:0-204 GCF_001263275.1 Habropoda laboriosa
TTGGAATATTTAATACCTACGAGCAGCTTATCTACAAACATCTACACAGTCGATTAAATAAATTAGTAGAAGCTTATTGTTTATGATAGACAGAGCACTTTGTAAATTAATTTGTTACATTAATATTTGCATAATTAACGCTCGATTATTTCGACGCAACGATACAATGTACACGCGGGTTTCACCAGCCTGTTGTAGTAAAAC
>NW_017109943.1:0-204 GCF_001263275.1 Habropoda laboriosa
AAACGTTTCGTACTTTTCCATGATATTTTTCCGATGTGTATATTCTTTCTTCTTTTTTTTTTTGTTTCGTTTTTCTGTGAGGTTTTTCCTTTTTCTTTGCTGTTGGTATACACGTCGTGACCGGTTTTAACGCAGAGAGATCGAAATTTGGAGCCTATGCCAGATCTTAAATCATAGAGAAGAATTTTCGTCGAACGCTTTCGC
>NW_017109944.1:0-204 GCF_001263275.1 Habropoda laboriosa
AAACTCTCTCTTTAGACTCTCGCTCTTAATTCTTAACTCTTAACTAACTCACGTGCGCCTTTTGCACGACCATTTATTCTTACACCCACACAATCTCTCTTTTTCTATTTTTCTACCTCTTTCGCTGTCTGCAGACATTCTTGAAAGGCATTTGATCACGCTATGCAGTCTTCGTTCTTACCATAATTTCACTCATCGAGTGCA
>NW_017109945.1:0-204 GCF_001263275.1 Habropoda laboriosa
TTCTGTTTTTTTGCATGTTTCGCCACGTAAATCGTGTTTTAAAGAATATAAACTGTAATACTAATGTTTTCCCGCTACATAGACGTTTTGCAGTACTGCAATCGAGTGTTTTCCCTTCATTTTCCATGTTTCGCCATGTAAAACGTGTTCTAACGAATATAAACTGTAATACTGCTGTTTTTCGGCGACAAACCACGTTTTGCT
>NW_017109946.1:0-204 GCF_001263275.1 Habropoda laboriosa
TTCTAAACGACCAAAACCACTAATACCGTCGAAGTTACGATTGGATTCGTTGGAATCGACAGAGTTCCATATCTCTCTACAACCAAAGCCCCGAATAACGAAGATTAGAACAGAAATAATCCTAAATACCGGTAATTTTCGTCGAACCTCTGCCTGGGTCAAAAGTGACCCAATCGAAGCTCCGATTGGATATGTTGGAATCGA
>NW_017109947.1:0-204 GCF_001263275.1 Habropoda laboriosa
ATATTTCTCCTATCGCCGAAAACTTTCCTCCGTTCGAACACGTCGAGCGTACATACATCAAATCTGACGGAGAATCGAAAAGAGAAAAAGAAACGAGTAACGTAGAAAAATTGTAGATGGAAGCTCGGTACACGGCAGCACTTCTGCACAGTTTCAATTTTCAGCGAGGTATTGTGTCATCTGGTCTCCGGAAAGCGTTTTACC
>NW_017109948.1:0-204 GCF_001263275.1 Habropoda laboriosa
CAGGGTAAAAAGGTGGATGGTCCCCCCTACCCTCTTCCTCCGGCACCCGCTCCATCGCTTTCCTAAGAGTAACCCAGGCACTCGCACGCAGACGCGCAGCTCTGCATTCGGAGACGGACACAGGCGAACGAGCGAAGCACGGAGAGAAAGAGCGCGGTAAGAGGGGCAACAAGTGAGGAAGGGAGATCCTAGGAGGGAGGCTCG
>NW_017109949.1:0-204 GCF_001263275.1 Habropoda laboriosa
CAATTTTTCGTTTAATTTAGAAACCTGAAGATTACCAAATTTAATCGATCTATAGTACGTTGGGTCCTCTTGCTCAAGTCAAAGCGTAGTCAAAATCAAAGAAATCGTACGTGAAGGGGCTAAATATGTTCCAACAATCGTTACTAATTTCTAATGCAAAATGAAAGAAAGTGTGTACACTTCGAATACACCAGGTATACTGGT
>NW_017109950.1:0-204 GCF_001263275.1 Habropoda laboriosa
ATCACTGTCTGGGTTCATCGCATTAGATGGCGAAGGATAAACAATGAAATAAAAGTAAAAATGATAAAACAGCTTGACCACCACAATCCCCGGATTTGACGTCAACGAATTTTTACTTATGGTGCCACGTCAAGTTTCTTCCGTACCACGACGAGAATGCAAGTAGGGGTAGCTCAAAAAGAAAATTATCCTTGCATTCGAATA
>NW_017109951.1:0-204 GCF_001263275.1 Habropoda laboriosa
TAGCTGTTAATCGAATGCGAAGAAAATTATTTCTAATTGTAAATATTGTAACCTTATTGTTCATTGCAGAACTAAGTGATTTTTTCATCTCTCAGATTTTTTTCAATTACTACTATATTTAATATAAAACACTAGAGTACCATGTGGTATGATAGAAGTCTCGTTGAAGTCTGCTTCGGCGTGGCCGCATATAGTTGGTGAAGG
>NW_017109952.1:0-204 GCF_001263275.1 Habropoda laboriosa
GTGGCCTGTCTGGCTCTGTCCTTTTGAAACACAGAGATCCTCCACGCCCTTTCAGGTGACAATCCGGCTAGAAGGAATTCGACCCTGTTGCAATTAATTCGCCGATACTTAATCCTTTCGAACACCTGCTATCTCGTCCTTTAATGGGTCGAAAAACAGTTAGAGCTTATCGTCGAAAACTATTCAGAGTGTTTCGTTCGCAGA
>NW_017109953.1:0-204 GCF_001263275.1 Habropoda laboriosa
TTAAAAAATTCATCATCACACCAACATCACGAAACTCCCTTCTAAAACTACCAATTACCTTCTTTCCACAAAATCAAAACCCACACACCGTCAAGAATAAAATCACAAGATACCAACTCCAGATAATTTCATCGAACACATGCATTCTACAAACCGATCATACATACAGCTGCCCTCTCGACTCTTCTTCCAACGAAGCAAACC
>NW_017109954.1:0-204 GCF_001263275.1 Habropoda laboriosa
CACCACATTCTAATTCATCGCCTAAATCCGATGGAATATCGATTAAAAAATTAGTATCGCGATCGAGAAGGGTTGACAATAGACGCAAGGTTACGAACGAAGATAGCAGACGTTCTTCAAATGAAATACACATTATTTCTTGGTAGTTTCATACGACGCAGGAGCGTATAAATTACGGTTACCGTTGGTTTCGTTAAAATCGCG
>NW_017109955.1:0-204 GCF_001263275.1 Habropoda laboriosa
TACATCAAATCCCTCACACAAAACATTTTCAATCACACACAGTAACCCACTCATAAGTAACATAAGAAACTATAACTTAAATGAAATCCCATTATCCCGCAAAAGAAACATACCACGCCTCCCTAAAACCATCCTCACTTTTAACTAACACATGCTAACGGGTTTTTGAAAGTTTTTCCTGCATGACTCATGAATAACACAACT
>NW_017109956.1:0-204 GCF_001263275.1 Habropoda laboriosa
TACTCACAAATTCTTCTTCTATAATTTTATTTATGAAGTCTCAGAAGCAACAATCAATGACAAATACACCTTCTGCTTCAAATTAATTTCATATATTAATTTTAAAAAATATTTTCAATATTGAAACATCTCTTTTATTTTCAGGATACGGTTCCCAAACATTTGCCACATAATCATTCGGTAATACTGCTATCACAGATGCTG
>NW_017109957.1:0-204 GCF_001263275.1 Habropoda laboriosa
CAGATAATTAAATATCTCGACGTTAAAAGTAATTTCTAAAACTAAATGTGACCAACGAAATATAACCTTTTTTTTTGGTAACGAATTCAAATGAGTACTTTGTTATTCAGAGCTCAAACGGTTCCGTTGTTAGAGTTAATAGAAGCGAATATACACATATAACGTCGCACTTGGTTATAGTAGTTCTTTGCGACCTTCGCATAT
>NW_017109958.1:0-204 GCF_001263275.1 Habropoda laboriosa
TAATTGATAAGCTGAAGAAATAACCATGGTACAAAATACTTGTTTCAAATCTACCAACTATTTACAAAAATATATTAACAAATTTCTAGAAATCATTCTGCTCCTCTCGAGAAATCAGGCCAATTTACTACTTGGATACCTTTTCCTATCTTAAAATTCATTTCTGATACACTACGTAACACTCTTACAGTTTTCTAACACTAG
>NW_017109959.1:0-204 GCF_001263275.1 Habropoda laboriosa
GACGAATTTTATAGAACAATATTTAGAGATCCTTGTGATATTCTTTTTAAATGACTCGTGCCGGAAAAAAGGTCAAAGTTGAAGATTAAAATTTTTATTCCTGATTACAACTTTGACATATAATTGATACGTAAAATGTCTTTATAAATCCCATTCATTTAGTACGTCATGACTTTCCGTTGGGTTTATGTATCCATTTGCAGG
>NW_017109960.1:0-204 GCF_001263275.1 Habropoda laboriosa
AGCATCAAACGTATACAAATTGAAAAGCGTTAATTTCAAGGAATCGTCAGAAAGAACGAGTGTCCCCGTTCCTCTTCTTTCAGAAGATTCCAGCGTGTCCACGAGGTAAACAGAACGTCGTTTCTGCGGATGAGAAAATCTATAATCCCTCAATCTCCTAATTAATCCACGCTGCGGATAGATGGACCCTCGAGTCCGAACGCA
>NW_017109961.1:0-204 GCF_001263275.1 Habropoda laboriosa
GAATGTGCAAAGGGTTAAAGATGTGTTCGAAATGTTCATCTAATTTTGGTATAAAATTTGTTACGAACTTATGGAAAAATATTGTACATACGCTTGATTATAATATTGCTGCAGTAAGTATAGCAAGTAGGTATATTTCTGGAACGAAAAATGTGATCCTGTTATCTGAACTGTGTGCCTCGTTCGTCAACAAACTTGTCACTT
>NW_017109962.1:0-204 GCF_001263275.1 Habropoda laboriosa
AATTATTGCTCGTGGAACGTGTCGTTAACCTTCGAACGACGGACGCCGGGTCATTGCTGACCCGCCTCTTAAATGTCTCTTGTTTAAATCGGTATTCGAAATAGAATCGTTGTATTACAAGTATGTTCGTTATTTCGTAGTGTCAAACAATACGGTGCCTAGTAAAATACAAAAATGTCGTTTCACTTGCTTATGAGAGAGATT
>NW_017109963.1:0-204 GCF_001263275.1 Habropoda laboriosa
ATCATTCTGCCGATAGCTGATACATGAAAGCTGATATTCATTGATGGATAAAAGAATTTGCAAAGAAACAGAATGAGAAAGAAAATTCATTCTCGTGCAGAGAGAGAAATGGCGATCTTACAAACGGAAACGGTCGAGCTAAGCAGGAATCAGACAAGGTATACGGTCCCAAAAATACCTTTCTCTCGGTCCCAGTCGGGCCAT
>NW_017109964.1:0-204 GCF_001263275.1 Habropoda laboriosa
TGCCGATTTTGGCAGATTCTTCGTCCTCCAGCCGTATCGTGCTTAGTTAGTTTTACTTCAACCGTAATGCCTTTTAATTGTACAATGCCAGACAGTTGTGTTCCGTGGTATTTCGTATCATGTTCCAAATATAACCGTCCGTGTTGGTTACATTTTTCCTTCCAGTTAATTCAATTGTAATATCTGTATTTTATTTAGAAAAGT
>NW_017109965.1:0-204 GCF_001263275.1 Habropoda laboriosa
ACCTTTAAATTTTTTGATGCCGCATATAAAGGTGTGCTTGGTTCTTCCATATCTCACACGGTTCCCGTGTAACTGTTAAACGAAGCGAATATACACATATATTGTCGCCAGTGGAGATAGTATTTCTTTGCGATTTTCACATAACGTACCTGTACGATACTCGTACTCTAAGTGGAGTACATTTCTGCTATGATTTCTGGACAT
>NW_017109966.1:0-204 GCF_001263275.1 Habropoda laboriosa
ACTATACCATTTATATTTATTCGTTTTGTTCAATTAAAAAATGATTTGATATTAAATGGACAAAGTGATTTTCCTCTCTTCTGAAAAGTGAAGTTTTCACAGTTCCGCGACTTTGCCACTAGAACAGCGATATGTTTAACAAGACACGACTTAAACACTATGTCGCAAAGTTGCAAAAGACCATCTAGTCGCACACAATCACCT
>NW_017109967.1:0-204 GCF_001263275.1 Habropoda laboriosa
AGTAATGTCCGCAGAATTTCGCTGGAACTCCCGTTGTACCCTAACTTCGTTAGCAATGACAATCACTGGAATTGCATTTCTTTTCGTTTGGAACGTAACGAACCACATTTGCATATTTCCATCTCTCAAATGATAATATAGGAAACAATAAAAAAAGCTCTTTTTGGTGTACGAACTGTAAAGATTTGGTGGTAATTGACTCGA
>NW_017109968.1:0-204 GCF_001263275.1 Habropoda laboriosa
ACGTGCAAAATACGTAACACAGTTAGGTCAGCATGACATCAATGTAGAAGCACGCGGTGTATTCGGTGACGGCAACAACAAACAATACTATGTTGGTGGTGACTACTACATCGATAAAACACTTAGTGTTGGTGCTGACTATACAAAAGATAAATCAGTTGACCAAGATCAATGGGGAATTACTGCGAAGAAATTTTTCAATCA
>NW_017109969.1:0-204 GCF_001263275.1 Habropoda laboriosa
TTTGGTTAGTACATAAATCACCGATAATTTCTTCAACGGGTAGTACAAATGGGCGCCATATTGTACGAAACGCGCGCGTCTTTTGCCGCGTAATTTGAATTTGCGCTAAACAAAGAATTCACATAATCGTAACTTTCCCCCGTGAAACAACGTTTCAAGAATAAGTACCCCGTAATAAAAGAAACAGTGACATCCAAACATAAA
>NW_017109970.1:0-204 GCF_001263275.1 Habropoda laboriosa
GAAATATGCATATTAATGAGAAAACAGTCGTGTGCAGTACGGCAAAACGTGGTTTGTAGCGAGCAAGCAGCAGTATTTCAGTTTTTTATTTGACTCAACACGTTTTACTTGGCGATACATGCAAAATACAGAGAAACCAGACGTGTGCAGTACTGCAAAACGTGGTTTGTCGCAAAAAAACAGCAGTATTTCAGTTTATATTCG
>NW_017109971.1:0-204 GCF_001263275.1 Habropoda laboriosa
ATCTTCCCTTAGGCCTCAATTCTACGAGAATTGTACCTTCTGAATTGAAAATACCGAGATGTAACTTACTTATTGACTCACCCTCCTGCATCTAGAATTCTTGACACGAAACGTTTGTTGCGTTTAGTATTTGTGATAAAGTGAACTTAAAGACACAATGAATGATGTAAAAGGAAGAAGAAAAATATGTTTCGAATGGAAAAT
>NW_017109972.1:0-204 GCF_001263275.1 Habropoda laboriosa
TTTGTCGGAGTTAAGTAGGCTGACTTGCTGGATTTTATGGTGAACAGGAAGTTTTGTTTGCTGAAGATGCGTTCAATTGATTGATCTATCAATATGATGTTCATATTTTTTACTACTTTCTTTTGGGATTACTCGACGAAGCTTTATCTTCACGTATCCTCGAACATTTTTAATTGGATTCATATCTGGTGACATAAATGGTCG
>NW_017109973.1:0-204 GCF_001263275.1 Habropoda laboriosa
TCTTTAACAGAAACTTGTACTTGTGATACGTGATAGGTAACTTTTGCAGAAAAGACATTCGAGACTCTTTTGTAAGTGTTGAACGATTGTACAAGCAGTTGAGTACGAACAGTTTTTTTTATTACGATTAGGTAGAGTGTGGATTTCAGTTAAATTTTTTTTTTTTAATATTAGAACATTAAATTACGCACCTTCTCTTTCTGA
>NW_017109974.1:0-204 GCF_001263275.1 Habropoda laboriosa
TATGTTATTCAAAGCTAAAACGGTTCCGGTCTTTCCGTTAAACGAAGCGAATATACACATATACCGTCACGTTAGAGATATTATTTCTGCGCGATTTTCACGTATCGCACAGGGACGATACTCGTACTCTAAATGGAGTATGATTCTGATATGCATTCTGGACTTCGGCGCCAAATTTTCGAACTACGATGTGAGAGAAAATGC
>NW_017109975.1:0-204 GCF_001263275.1 Habropoda laboriosa
GTGTGAAATAACGGTTAATTTAATTTTTTGTTGATAAAGAGGTAGCAATAAATAAAGTAACAGCCGTACAAGCAGTTGTTGACATTGCAATGGTTAATAACTATTAATTAGTTGATGGCGTATATTTTAATAGATGGTTTTCATGTCTAACTGAACAAATAACTGTGGTTGTTATGAAACTGGAGCGCGTTGTTATAAACGTAA
>NW_017109976.1:0-204 GCF_001263275.1 Habropoda laboriosa
CGTGTTAATACCACAGTAATTGGCGAATTTTTAACTGTACATCTTCAAACGAACATAAAACATCGTGCCACATCTTGTAATGTAAGAATTATTGTCTTGTCTTTTGTTGGATATCCAATGATCTACTTAACATGGGAGGTTTTTAAAATGGAAAGTGTCTAAAAATCAGTTACTACACTAAGAATAAGAAAACATACAGCAGTC